>NC_091459.1:98480587-98781837 GCF_027789765.1 Dendropsophus ebraccatus
GAAGCTGGTGCCGCGGTCCTCTTTTTTTTTTTTTCTGAACCATGAATAGAACAGCGCCGTACGCGGGAACCGGGCCATGGTTGAAAATAAGGACTGTGGCACTGGCTTCCCTGTGCCGGCGCCGTTTGAATCATGTGTAATTTGAAAGCGTAAACCTGATGGTACATCCTCTTTAAAGGGAAAACAGATGCCACTTTATGCCTAACTGCAAAATCAATCTCCCTTTGAATTTCAATATAAAAACAAATAACAGATTTAAACTGATTAGTGTTTTTGTTTTGTTTGTACACAAAAATGTGGTTTACCACGTTTTTTTTGTATGTTAAAATTTAACGTGACTTGGAAACTTTAACGTGTCCATGGAAACTGACAGCACAGATCTGCATATATGCATGCTGTTTGTTTCCAGATCATGAACGGTGCATTCATACCTTTTGCACTGCTTGTGTTTAGGCATCCTGCTCTTGCATCCGGATTAAAGACACAATAATGAAATGTTCTTTTCTTAAAATTGGTTTAAAAAAAAAACTAGGCGACACATTGCCTTTACCTCCATTGACCCAGCTAATGAAGGCTTCTGAGCGTAACTGACTGTTTTCTATAACGTCCATTGCAATATTGTGCTTATGTGCAGTGTGAGGCAACAATATTTGGGGGACACCAAAGCCAGGATTAAGCAGGAAGTAGCTGTATAAGTTCTTCCTTATTTTTTTATTCCTTTGGCCTAACAATTGCAGTGATTTTTTTTTTTTATCTCCTGTGTGACACAAGCCTGACAAATTGTGAAAGACTTGTGTCTAACATCAGGTAAAACAAAAATCCTGCGGAAGCGTATAAAAAAAAAACCTGTTTGTTTTGGGGGTCTTATGGTGCGTTTACACACACAGATTTATCTGACAGATCTTTGAAGCCACAGCAAGGAACAGACTATAAGCAGGGAATAGGTCATAAGGGAAAGACTAGATTTCTCCTTTTCAAATCCATTCCTGGCTTAGGCTTCAAAGATCTGTCAGATAAATCTGTCTGTGTAAACGCACCATAAATTCTATATTTCCTGGATGAGCAGTTGCTCAGTTCTACAATTCCCAGTATGCATTACTTTCCTTCAGCTATCTTCCCACCCTGCTTTCTGGTTTCCTTCCCAAAGTCATTGCAAAACATCATCTCATTTCACTGCAAACTATTATAGTGCGTTTACACAAAGAGATTTATTTGACAGATTTTTTAAGCCAAAGCCAGGAATGGATTTGAAAAGAGCAGAAATCTCAATCTTTCCTTTATGAACAGTTCTCTGTTTATCGTCTATTCCTGGCTTTGGCTTCAATAATCTGTCCGCTACATATCTGTGTAAATGCACCCTAACACAATTGATGAAGGTTTAGCACCTGCTGCTTTCATTCCCTGGCTGCTCTTCTGCCTTGCAATGTTCATCACAAGTCTGTATGCTGTAACATCTCACTGTCTCTAAATAATGTAATAAAAATATTGTCCTGATTAATCAAAGTGTGTAAAATAAAAGAACTAGTGTGAACTGCCCATAGCATCCAATCACATCCCAGCTTTTTGCTCTGGTAAAATGAGAGAGATCCGGGCCATAGACCTTAAGGCAATAGGGCTGGCATTTACTATACATAAGCAAGTGTATCTGAGAGGTTTTATACCTGGCAGATGTTTGGAATTGTTTTTGCCAAAACCAGAAGTGGATTCAAAGTAATGGGTAAAATAAAGGAAGCGTTTATGTCTCCTACCTGCCGGATCCACTCCTGGCTTTGGCTTATAACCTACAGTGACAGTTTTCCAAAAAACTGCCATGTGTGAAACCGTTCTAAAGGAAATCTCTCGGCTGCAATTCATGTTCCAAACTGCTGACACTGTTAGACAGCTGTTTGGGTAAGGAGACACATGGTACTTTTTACATATCAATCTGTGCTTCTAGAATTTGGAAAATACTTTTTTTTTTTTATTTGTGGTATATTATGTCAGAGGCTTTTCCAAGCCCATAAAGTGCAGCAAGTGGAACACCACCTTACTCCCCTTTCCCATACCTGATCCTGCTTGGGACTCAGCTTCTAGGTGTCAATCAAGCAGAGAGGTGGGGGGGGGGGCAGTGGGGACATTCCAGATGGAAGCAGATCAAGAATTTTGAAAAGCCTCTGATTCCTTGTACCAGAGAATAAAAGCGTTATTCTACATCCTGGAAGCACAGCTGGATATGAAAATGACCATGTGTCTCCTTGACCTAACAGTGGCAGAAGTTTGGAATGTGAATTGCAGCTTACGAATTAATTTAAGGCTATGTTCCCACAATGTAAAAATAAGGGCAAATAACAGCCGGTATTTGCATGTATTTTTACATTGTTGGAACAGAGCTTAAAGCGAGACTGTACCCACAATCTATTCCCCCCCCCCCCCCCAAAAGCCACTTTTACCTTCGGATAGCTGCTTTTAATCCAAGATCTGTCCTGGGGTCCGTTTGGCAGGTGATGCAGTTATTGTCTTAAAAAATACTTTTAAACTTGAAGCCCTGTGCCAAACGGGAGTATCTGTGCCCTAACTTTGCACAACCTCTCTGTCCTCCTCCCCACCCTCTTCATCATTAGGAATACTCCAAGCAGATTGCCTCCTATTCCCCACCTGTGGCAGCCCGGCACATGGGCTGGATCGTTAAGGACCTGTGCAATGTTCAGCATGTAGAAAATGTTCCAATGGCATTACTAATGATGAAGAGATTGGGGATGAGGGACGGAGGGGTGGTGCAAAGTTAGGGCACAGATACTCCTGTTTGGCACGGGCTTCAAATGTAAAAGTTTTTTTTAGGACAATAACTGCATCACCTGCCAAACGTACCTCAGGACAGATCTTGGATTAAAAGCAGCTATCCGAAGGTACAAGTGGTTTGGGGGGGGGGGTCAGATTGTGGGTACAGATTCGCTTTAAAGGGAATTTGTCAGCTGTAATTAAACACATAAATATCTGCAAGCTTGAATGTCTCCTCTCCCCCCTTCTCCCTGCTGGATTGGAGTCCCAAGGAGGGTCAGGTATTGGAGGGGGAGTGAGGAGGTGTTGGCTTAGGAAAGCCTATTTGACTCTTTATACTATAGAATAAAAGCATTTTTCTACATTATGAAAGAACAGACAGATGTAAGAAAGGTACCATGTGTCTCCTTGTCCCAACATCTCTCTAAGGGTATGTGCACTCTGACGGAAACTCCGTTGCAGAATTCTAAACTCACGCCCCCGCTCGCGGACTGCGGCAGGCGCGCACATCTCTGCCCGTGTCTTAGACTCCATTCTATGCACGGGTGGATTCTGCCCTCCGTCCAAAGAATGAACTTGATCATTCTTTGGAATGGATGAAAGATTCTGCCTGTGCATAGAATGAAGTCTATGACACGGGCAGAGACGCGCGCGCCTGCCGCAGTCCGCGAGCGGGGGCGTGAGTTTAGAATTCCCGGACACAGCAACCAATGACAGCTCAGTTTTTTATTTTACCTGAGCTGAAAGCTGAGCTGTGATTGGTTGATATGGGCAATTTACACCACTTTCTGTTTTACACACTTTGATAAATCTGGCCCGCTGTAAGTTTACATTGTGTAGGAAATAGACAAAGTCCTCAAATACACTTTTGTAAACTATTCTGTTATATTCCAGTATCTGAATTGGTTCACAGGTCCTCCTTCTTTGTGGTCATAAAAGGTAACTTGGACACAGGGGACATCACAAATGGTACCTTTTTGATTTTTATGCACAAATGTCCTATGTATCAGTAAGTATGCCAAAGTAAGAAATATGTCCAATTTGCGTTTGATTTTCTGAAAAAGTCGAAACCTTAAATTGTACCTGTAGAAATCAATAATACAGGCGATTTTAAGAAACTTTTGTAATTTGGTTTATTAGCCGAAAAATGCATTTTTATCATGAGAAAGCAGTTTGAACCTCTCCCTCTGTCCTAATTGTTCTCTATGGAGAGGGGAGGGGTGGAGAGACATGAGGCACCAAAACAGTACAACAAAGAGTTAATTTACAGCTACCTCACTAGGCTATCTTCTCTTAAGTCAGCACTGACCTCTGAATAGCGGCTTTCACACAGCTCCTGCTGTGTAATCCTTTGTTCTCTGCTGCCGACTAATCTTCCTCCTTCCTCCTCCCCCCTTCCTTCTGCATAGAACAGAGAGGGGCATGTCTGATGCAACCAGACATAATTTCCTGATAATGAGCATTGAATGGAAAAGAGGAGGGAGGGGGGGGGGGGTACCTGGGAAAAGGCTTTTTGAATGCAGATAATAGCATATTTGACTAATAAACCCAATTACAACGTTTCTTTAAATCGCCTGGACTATTGATTTCTGCAAAAAAAAATTAATATATATATATATAATAGTGATACGCTTGATTTTGGCCTCTGGTTTGCGAGTAAATGTGTATGCAGAATATCACCACTTAATTCATTGCTGCTCATCAGTATCTTCTCCATATTAGGTATGGAGAATAATATATATACCACCTAAATCCTAACAAAATTCTGCGCGTGTGAACAAGCTCCTATTGGTAAATATTAGACGTCAGCTGTGGGTGCATGATACTTATTGCTAGGTAGGAACGGTAGGCCTTATTGGGTGCTTTGTATATCTTTTACAATCCAGCTTAAAAATATATGAATAGTCAATGCAGTATTGGGTATTCATATGCTAATCGGTCTATTTAGATATTGTGTTAATGAGCTTTAGGCATTCATGTGTTAATGTGCCAGACTATCCGTGGTATTTACCAGAATCATAATTACTATAAAAATAGAGTTGTATATGACAGAAAACAATTTAATAAAATACAATCAAGTCACATTATTATGATCAAGTTACTAGCCAAGGTAACCAACGTGTACAGAACAAACAGCAGCTAGATGGACTGTGAATGACTATAAAGGTCACAGGTATTATTTATTTATTTATAGAGCACCCTTAATTCCAGAGCGCTATACAATAGATAGGGGTAACAGACAGGAACAATACAAGATCAACACACATTACATAACGGCAAATGACAGACTGGTAGATGACGGAAGGGGACCCTGCCCGCGAGGGCTTACAATCTATAAGGTACGGGGAGAGAAACAGGAGGTAAAGTGCAGCCAGTCAAGTGTGATGCAGAATTGTTATAGGTTGTAGCCTACTTTGAAGAGATGGGTTTTCAGGTTACTTTTGAAGGACTGCAATGAGAGCCGGATGTGTCGGGGTAGTGAGTTCCAGAGTATGGGGGAGGCTTGGGCAAAGTCTTGGAGGCGGTTGTGCGAGGTACGGACAAGCGGGGAGCACAGACGGAGGTCACTGGAGGATCGAAGATTGCGCGAGGGGCGGTAGCGGGATATCAGGTCAGAGATGTATGGAGGGGACAGGTTTTGGATGGCCTTGTACATCATGGTCAACAATTGAAGACGTTGGGCAATGGGGAGCCAGTGAAGGGATTGGCAGAAGGGAGAGACAGAGGCAAAGCGAGGGGAAAGGTGGCTTAGTCGGGCAGCAGAGTTAAGGATAGACTGGGGGGGAGCAAGGGAGTTGATCGTTGGAAGGCCAGAGAGGGGGATGTTACAGTAATCCAAGTGGGAGATAATCAGAGCATGTACCAGCAGTTTTGTGGAGTCAGGAGTATGTGGAGCCATACTGCCCGCAGTGTATCCCACAGCTGCTGGAGGGTGGATGTGTTGGGGGTGGATCCATCCATCGAGCAAACACAATTGTCTAGGGGGTCCCACAGATGCACAATTGGGTTTCAGTCTGGGGAATAAGGGCCCAGTGTGATAGTCTTGGACATATTTTTTCAACAAATGTCTGACATTTCTAACTGTGTGTTGCTGCATTTTATTGCTGGAAGATCTCCACCCACCCCAGGGAAGACCATCAGCATGTTATGGGTGCAAGGATGGTTTATACCCAAATCGGTTGAGAACACCTTCCACATTGACGAGTAGCTCAGAGAAAGCCAGACCAGTGCTTTTAATTCCAGTCCTCATGGCCTATCAATAGGTCATGTTTTGAGGATTTTCTTATTATTGCCCTGGTGATCTAAATATAGTAAGTGCATCAGGCAAACTGCCCATGCATTCATTACTGTATAATATGTTGCCTTGGCTACTAAATTTAAAGGAGTATTCCACCTTTTTTCCTTTTTATTTAAATTGGTCCCCCAGCAGCAGGCTAGTGCATATACTTATCAATGATGATTGGTGTCCCGCAGTGCGACTTCATTCCGCTCATTCCACCGTTTAAATCCGATGTGCAGTGATATCACGTCTCTTCTGACCCCTTTACTGTCTCCAGGCTATTGGGGGCTGGAAGTAAGTGTCTCCAATACACACCTATGAGCCCTCTCACAGAGATGCATTGGAGACCCTGACTTCTGTCCGCCTTTGCTGCTGTGAAGAGGTCACGTGGGTGCCTGGAGGATTTGAACGGCACTGCAGGACCAGAATCAAGCTGGGCTGCGGGACATCAATCATTGGTAAGTATATGCACCAGCCTCTTGCTGGGGGACAAATAAAAAAAAAAAAAAAAAGTGGAATGCTGCTTTAGGGTGCCTTCACACCTACCGACTCGCACCGTTAATAATGCTGTGAGTCGGCTAGGTCCTTGCAGATCGCTGTCATTTTATACACGCAGCGGTCTGAACAACCGCTGGGTGTATGTAAATCTGCCGGCCGCTTAACCCCTTCTGATGCCGCCCGCCTCCCGCTCCAGCTCTGTATACATTACCTGTCCTCGCTCCACAGGGTCCCGGCGTCCTGCTCTCCCGCCCAGCCAATCAGTGGCTGCGGCTGGGCAACACACTGATTGGCTGGGAGGGAGAGCAGGACGCCGGGACCCCGTGGAGCGAGGACAGGTAATGTATACAGAGTGAAGCGGGAGGCGGCCGGCATCAGAAGGGGTTAAGCGGCCGGCAGATTTAAATACACGCAGCGGTCGTTTAGACCACTGCGTGTATGTACTGACAGTGATCTGCCAGGACCTAGCCGACTCGCAGCGTTATTAACGCTGCGAGTTGGTAGGTGTGAAGGCACCCTTAAGTATTTTGTGTGAAATTGTGAAATTTTGTTAGCTGTTTATATTGAACTTTCATTGTGTACCAATGCTGTAATTTCATGCAGTTGGCCACATGGCAGCAGGGTATTCTGACCTTGTACCTGCTGCTTGGTGGTCAGGAGGGGCTAATATGGAATGGCCTTACTAGACGCTGGATTAAACTACAAACTGCACAGAATCTGCTCCGAGGATGAAGGTAAGAGACTTGCCTTCATCGTCAGTGCCCCATGTGCAAGGGAGGTATCAGCAGTTTAGATTTGTTTGATGGTTTCCCCTTAATGACACCTTTTGAAATAGTTTTCATAATTTATTTTATTTATTATAATGCCGAAACACTTTCTCTCCATAGGTCCATGTTTAAAAAAATTGGTTTAAATTTGCTTGCACTGTGGTGTCTATTTTCCCTTTAGACATGTATGCATGATTCTCCCCTGTAGACTGCCTTATATCTGCTCTCCTTTTATTCAGCCAATGTGAGCTGTCCTCCAAGGTATCTCTTCCCCATGTCCACTCTTTGAGCTGCTGTGTAACGCACTTCACTTTCCTGCTGCTAATGCTGAGGAACAGACTTATCTTATTTTCTGGGTTGCCATGTGCAGTCTGCCAATAAGAGGCTGAAGGTGGGACAGAGCTGCAGCTGCTGATTGACAGGGAGCAGGGAAAGTATATATAGGGCTTTTGAATGTTTACTAGTCTAGCACTTACCAGATCAATATATATATATATATGCATAAACTGCAGGATACTTACCTCCATTACTTACTGATCTTGTCCGTGTTCTTTTTCCCTTGGTCTGTTCCTCCACTGACGTGACATTATCTTAAGTTCTGGATATTCCTCTTCATGTGTGCATCAGTCCATATATATTTCCCTGTAGTCTTTGCGGTGCGTGCTCACCCCCCCCCCCCCCCACCCCACATCACGGAGAGGGTCTTGGCTTCCAGTTATAAGTATAGCTTCAATAAAACAGGTCCCAATCCGAGACAAAGGTCAGTTGGCCTTTGTCTCCTGCGGTGGGGAGGATCGCTGTCAAGGCAGCTCCCAAGTGCATTAACAGCGTGGCCGAACTCTGCTGAACTGGTAATAAGATACAATTATCAAGTATTTAAAATTTCCAATTGCTTTGTTATATATTTTATGTTACCAAAATAAACACTTTAAACTAAAGTGTACATGTAATGATGTATAAAAAAAACCCCTTACAAACATACAGTATAGTTAATGCTTGCATTAGGTATGCTGTCAGTTTTTATTTTGTGGCTCCAGCGTAGTGCCACGCTGTACCGCTCATGCTCCTGCGCTTTAATCTGAACTTGTGGCCAGACATTTTTTTTTTTATTAATTACATTTGTCTTAGGTGAAAAAAATCTGATAGTTTACTCTGCTACACTGCAGCAGTGCATAGGCGTGTATGGCCACTGGCCAATCCGCATTCATCTTTATTGGGCCAGTCTGACAACTGACATCACCTCCTGCATTTGGTCTCTCTCTTTTTGCTGTTAATAAAGACCAAATGGCCTTAGTGACGGAGCCTTGGCTGCAGTTTTCCAGTGAGGGAGACACCTAGTGGCTAAATTTATAGCATACTATTTTAAATATAAAACAGGCAAAAAAATTAGTGAAATAAATTGTAAAGATGCAGTATAACAGAGGTCCTGCTGATTTATCATTATTTATAGGTAATGACCGGGCCCATTTAAAGACTACAGCCCACAAGTAGCTCCCCAAAAGACTGCTGGTTTTTCATACCATATGCAGGTACTGCCACAATATATAACTCTATAACTTGACCTATACATTTTAATGATATACTATGCCACTTTTAATGATTCTTCTAGAGATTTTAAATCATCAAACTGTGTTTGAAGGTTCTTTTTGACAATCTCCCAAGGCTATGTAAGTATAAAAAAAAACTAATCTGTTTTCTGGCTGAGCGTTGCTTTAGTCGAGACTTAATATAATTTATTTGTAATGAGATGTTCTTTCAGCAGTCAAACTACAATAACTAATGAAAATGGAAACTCTTATTAATTATGATAATTGGCCAAAAATATTGGTTGAATAGACTACAAAAATAATATTTTTGAAGCAGCCATATGTTTTCTAGCAGCTTTCAGGACTGAACCTTGATCTTCATTTGCCCAATACTTGGAAAAACAACCAACCACTGCTATCTCTTCATGTCTGTTACACTATTAAAGGAGAAGTCTGGCGGATTATGAAATTCGGCAGGGGGAAGTTGATTACAAGTACTAACTTCTCCCCGTGCCCATCTAAACTTGTGACAGGGATGATGTATCTATGGGTACAAGCAGGGGCGTAGCTAAAGGCTGATGGGCTCTGGTGCAAAATGTTAGCTTAGGGCCCCCTATCTCACCTGATCAGGCAAAGTCATATCTAACGTTATATCCAATTACTCTAATGTGCCACCATGTTCTAATGCACTGCCACTGCCTCCACCTCATGTACTGCACTACTGCCCCCTATAATTAATGGACTGTACTGTGTCATTGTCTAATCATTGTATTCCAATCTTTGACTCTCCAGCTGAAAAACTACAACTCTCATCATAAACTGCCAGTTGGAAACGATGAGGGTTGTAGTGCTGCAACCTGAAGAGCCACATGCTGCAAAACTACAACTTCCATAATAAACTGTCAGCAGGGCACAATGAAGTTTGAACTTCTGCAACCTGGAGAAGTCACCTGATATCACCTGCAGTCCTATGTAACACCACAGATAACAGTGATATCCCTCTGAGTACAGATAATGTAGTAGTCACCTGCAGTCCTATGTAACAGCACAGATAACACACTGATATCTCTGAGTACAGGTAATATAGTAGTCACCTGCAGTCCTATGTAACACCACCGATAACACAGTGATATCTCTGAGTACAGATAATGTAGTAGCTGTCACCTCGGGGCGCCCCTACTAAATGATGTTCTACAAAATAAGAAAAGTGTCATACAGGGACTCACAGGTGATGTCTTCTTTGATCTGAGGTGTCACTTTCTCTTTTCCTCTCCATCTGGCCCAGACCTCCATGATGATTCCTTCCAGTTTCATCCCCTCAGAACCTGTGAGACAAACAATTTAGGCTCCGCACATTTCTAGCAACTTCCTTTCCTTTCTCCCTCCTGTAGGCTCCCATAGTAACTGCGCTGTGTGGGATGCCCCCTGTATGTAGGATCCCCTGCTGTGCCCCCTGTATGTAGGATTCCCTGCTGTGCCCCCATGAGCTAATTAATGCCCCCAGAGGTGCCCCCATGAGCTAGTAATGCCCCCAGAGGTGCCCTCATATACTAATAATGCCCCCAAAGGTGCCCCCATATACTAATAATGCCCCCAGAGGTGCCCCCATATACTAATAATGCCCCCAGAGGTGCCCCCATGAGCTAATAATGCCCCCAGAGGTGCCCCCATGAACTAATAATGCCCCCAGAGGTGCCCCCATGAACTAATAATGCCCCCAGAGGTGCCCCCATGAACTAATAATGCCCCCAGAGGTGCCCCATGAGCTAATAATGCCCCCAGAGATGCCCAATGAGCTAATAATGCCCCCAGAGGTGCCCCCATATACTAATAATACCCCCAGATGTGCCCCCATATACTAATAATGCCCCCAGAGGTGCCCCATGAGCTAATAATGCCCCCAGAGGTGCCCCCCATGAACTAATAATGCCCCCAGAGGTGCCCCATATACTAATAATGCCCCCAGAGGTGCCCCCATATACTAATAATGCCCCCAGAGGTGCCCCTATATACTAATAATGACCCCAGAGGTGCCCCCCATGAACTAATAATGCCCCCAGAGGTGCCCCTAAAAAACAAACAATCTACTCACCTACTCCGCGCTGTGGCTGCAGGCAGCAGCTCTTCCTCCTCTTCGGGCTCCATCTTGCGAGCCGCAGGGACGGGACTTCCGGCAGGCGTGATGACGTCACATCATCACGCCTGCCGGAGAGGTCACGTCCCACCGTCCCATAGGCTGCGGGTATGAAGTGCCGGCAGCCTATGCGAGGGAATACAGGAGGAGGACGCTGACAGGTCCTGCTCCTGTATTCTGATCGCTTTAATGTTCCGCCCGCTTACTGTGCGGGCGGAACATCAAAGCGATCAGTGCATCCCGAGAAGCTGCGCGTCCGCGGCTTCTCGGGATGCTTAGAGACAAGTGGCAAGGGGGGCTGTGCGGGCCCCCCTAGCGTAGGGGCCCGGTCGCCATGGTGACCGCTGCGACCCCTATAGCTACACCGCTGGGTACAAGTACACAATTGACACTATCCGTTCTGACATCACCTCCCAGTCCCAAAGTCCCATTGGTCCTATTCCCTCTCCCACTTCCTCATCACTCTTAGCTTTTGATCCATTGACAGAGCAAGAAGTCTCCAAGCTCCTCTTCTCCTACTACCTGCCCTATTGACACTATTCCCTAACACCTACTCCAGTCACTCTCTCCTGCTGTCATAACTCACCTCACCAAAATATTCAACCCCTTCCTCTCCTCTAGCATCTTTCCTTCCTCCTTCAAACATTCTGTAAAAACAGCACTACTAAAAAAAACAAAAAAAAAACCTTCTTTAATCTATCATGTACAGCAACCTGTCTGTAATTTTCCCTTCATCTCTAAACTCCTGAAACATTTGATCGATTCTCGTCTAACCTGCTATCTCTCTGACTAACTCTTCCGATCACTTAACTTCACTGAAACTGCTCTCACCAAGGTGTCAAACGATCTCTTGACGGCCAAGTCACAAGGAAACTACTCCTTGCTGATTTTCTTAGATATCTTACCAGCATTTGACATGTGGACCACCAACTCCTTCTCTCCATGCTCTGCTCTTTTGGCCTCAAGGATTCTGTTTTCTCCTAGTTTTCTTCCTACCTCTCTGACCGATCCTTCAGTGTATTCTTCTCTGGCTCTACTTCTCCTTTACCTCTTACTGTTGGGGTTTCCCAGTCCTGGGACCGTCTCCTCTTCTCCCTCTATACAGCCCCCATTGGACAGACCATCAGCAGGTTTGGCCTTAACTACTTTCTCTACGCTGATGACACCCAGCTATACGCCTCTTCCCGTGACATCACCCCTGCATTCCTACAAAACACCAGTGACTGTCTATCTGCGCTCTCTAATATTATGACCTCTCTATTTCTCAAACTCAATCCTTCTAAAACAGAACCAACCTCAACCTGAGATCTCACTCATAGTCTCTGGTACTAGAATAACTCTTGTGCATTAAGCTCGATGTCTGGTGGTTATGCTAGACTCTGCTCCCTACTCTGTCACCTAAACCTCAAAAACATCTCCAGAATCCGCCCATTTCTTACCATTGACACAGATCAGACTCTTACTTTTGCCCTAATCCATTCTCGTCTTTACTACTGTAACTCCCCATTAATCGGTCGTCTTCTCTCTAAACTCTCCTCTCTCGTGTCTATCCCGAAAGCAGCAGCCAGACTCATCTTCCTCTCCAGCCGTTATACTGACATCTCCCCCTGTGCCAGTCACTGCACTGGTTGCCCATTAAATCCTATTAAATCCGTTCAAGCTCCTCACCCATAAAGCTCTCCACATTCTGATTCTATGTGCAATGGCAGGACCATCGGCAAATAAAGCTTTTGTTGCCTCTTGTGTCACCCCAGTCCCCTAGTCTGTAAGATCTTTGCCAGCAGGTCTCTCTTAATTCAGTAGTGTGAAAATGTTATGCACGTATTCTGTGTGTGTGTGTGTGTGTGTAAAAAAAAAAAAAAGCCTATTGTCTTCTAATAGCTGTCTTAGCTACCATAAGATATGTTTTGAGCTCTTTTGTGTTTGTATTATAAAGGAGTGGGATGGGTCTTCCAAGTTCCACTGTTAGATAGAGAGATCTTTCCTTAGCACAAGCCAACATAACCATTTACCTTAGCATCTAAAGAGTTAAATTGCCAGGAATGGAGTCATGGAGTTCAGTCCCAGCTATTGTTTTAGGAGCCTGGCTTCAGTTAAAGTCTGTGGTTATTGCACAGTTGTATGATCAGAATGATGTACATGATATATTATTATAGTGCTTAGAAAAGCAGTATATTGTAATCCGTAATCACCCTGCGCTACAGTGAGCAGGCAGACCATTAGAACACCAGGCCCCTCTCCCTCTTTGGGCCCCTAGAGGCACTGTGGGCCCCAGCACTTGCACACAGTAAGCCCTGTCTTGACGTCAGCCCTTGACTCAGTGTACCCTGTGACCAAAGTTGTGACTGCTGTCTACCATGGAAAAAATACCCACATACAGTGGCTAATGGCATTATGATGTTCTGGCAACCATGCCACCATGCCCCTATATAAAAAAAAAATCGGGCCATGTCAGAACACAATAAGAAGTGAAGCAATAACTCTTCAGCTTTAAAAATGGAGTAGGAAGGTCCCCGCTGTGCATCCATGTAGAAGTTAGGCTCTGTCTATGCCCTTATGTAGTAGTTAGCTCCTTTTGTGTGCATATCTCGTAGAAGGGCCCTCTGTGCATTCATCCAGTAGGTAGGACCCCAGTAAGCAGTATCCCCGCTGCAACTACACACAGTAAATAGAAGCCCCTATGTAGATATCTCCCTGCAATGATGGGTGAGTAGATCCAACTGGTTTGCCTTTAGGCACTGCTCAGGAGTGTAGTCTAATTGCCTTCTAGGTTTTCCCCCCTTATCCCTCGGAAGATGCTGAAGCTGGACCTCTACGCTAATTAGGCGATTTGGTGGCCAGTCCGCTCGGCTGATATTCATTAGGTGGGAAGGGCTAGCCAGGGCACATTGCTGCACTGAGGGTGGTAGTTCCATCCCTAGTGCACTAAAACATTTCATTAGCATAGGCAATAAATTGAGAATATCACAAAAATTGCTCCAAGGATCAAGGTAAGAAACTTGCCTCTAGAGTCAAAATGATTAATTGTCACCTTCCCGGTCAGAAATTCTGTTCCATTAACCCTCTCAGGACCAGGCTAATTTTGGCCTCAAAGTGATACTGTCACCCCCTTTACTCTTGCTTTTATCAGTCAAAGTGTCACTGTCGTTATAACTTTCAAAATCTAAATTAACAGTAGATGTAAAACTAGATTTGCATTTCCAGGGAAATACAAAGTGCTTGAAAAGAGCGCCCCTTTACCAATGACTTCCTTTAAACTTTAATCCTGGGTGCCGTCCCTTTAAGAGCGACTTGGGTCCTATCCCTTTAAGAGCAACTTAACTCCCATCCCTTTAAGAGCGACCTGGGTTGCTTTAAGAGCGATATGGGTCCCTTCGCTCTTAAAGGGACCCAGGTCACTCTTAAAGGGATCCAGATCGCTCTTAAAGATACCCATTTCGCTCTTAAAGGGACCCAGGCCGCACTTAAAGGGACCCAGGCCGCACTTAAAGGGACCCAGGTCGCTCTTAAAGGGACCGATTTTGCTCTTAAAGGTACATATTTCGCTCTTAAAGAGCCCTAGGTCGATCTTAGAGGGACCCAGGTCGCTCTTAAAGGGCCCCAGGTCGCACCTAAAGGGACCCATTTCGCTCTTAAAGGGACCCAGATCGCTCTTAAAGGGACCCAGGTTGCTCTTAAAGGGACCCAGGTTGCTCTTAAAGGGACCCAGGTTGTTCTTATAGGGACCCATTTTGCTCTTAAACGGACATATTTTGCTCTTAAAGGGACTCAGGTCGCTATTAAAAAGAGCAATTTCACTCTTAAAGGGACCCATTTTGTTCTTAAAGGGACATATTTCGCTCTTAAAGGGACCCAGGTCGCTCTTAATGGGACCCATTTCGCTCTTAAAGGGACCCAGGTCGCTCCTAAAGGGACCCAGGTCGCTCTTAAAGGGACCCATTTAGCTCTTAAAGGGACCCATTTAGCTCTTTAAGGGACCCATTTAGCTCTTAAAGGGACCCATTTAGCTCTTAAAGGGACCCAGGTCGCTCTTAATGGGACCCATTTCGCTCTTAAAGGGACCCAGGTCGCTCTAAAAGGGACCCATTTTGCTCTTAAAGGGACATATTTCGCTCTTAAAGGGACCCAGGTCGCTCTTAAAGGGACCCAGGTGGCTCTTAAGGGGACCCAGGTAGCTCTTAAAGGGACCCAGGTAGCTTTTAAACCAGGTTGATCCAGGTCGATCTTAAAGGGAACCAGATCGCACTTAAAGGGACCTAGTTCGCTCTTAAATGGACCCAGTTCACTCTTAAAGGGACCCAGATCGCTCTTAAAGGGACCCAGATCGCTCTTAAGAGGACATATTTCGCTCTTAAAGGGACCCAGGTCGCTCTTAAAGGGACCCAGGTCGCTCTTAAAGGGACCCAGGTCGCTCTTAAAGGGACCCAGGTCGCTCTTAAAGGGACCCAGGTCGCTCTTAAAGGGACCCATTTTGCTCTTAAAGGGACATATTTCGCTCTTAAAGGGACCCAGGTCGCTCTTAAAGGGACCCATTTCGCTCCTAAAGGAACCCATTTGCTCTTAAAAGGGACATATTTCGCTCTTAAAGGGACCCAGGTCACTCTTAAAGGGACCAATTTCACTCTTAAAGGGTCCAGTTTAACGCTTAAAGGGACCCATTTCGCTCTTTAAGGGACCCAGGTCGCTCCTAAAAGGACCCATTTTGCTCTTAAAGGGACATATTTTGCTCTTAAAGGGACCCATTTAGCTCTTAAAGGGACACATTTTGCTCTTAAAGGGACCCAGGTCGATCTTAAAGGGACCCAGATCGCACTTAAAGGGACCCAGTTTGCTCTTAAATGGACCCAGTTCGCTCTTAAATGGACCCAGTTCGCTCTTAAAGGGACCCAGATCGCTCTTAAAGGGACTAATTTCACTCTTAAAGGGACCATTTTCATGCTTAAAGGGACCAATTTCGCTCTTAAAGGGACCCAGGTCGCTCTTAAAGGGACCCAGGCCGCACTTAAAGGGACCCAGGCCGCACTTAAAGGGACCCAGGTCGCTCTTAAAGAGACCCAGGTCGCTCTTAAAGGGACCATTTTCACGCTTAAAGGGACCAATTTCGCTCTTAACCTCTTAAGGACATATGACGTACCCCTACGTCATATGTCCTCACTTGCACTTCAAAGCGGGGCCGCGCGGCGGCCCCGCTTTGAAGTGCCGCGATCCCGGGTGCCGCGAGTAGCCCGGGACCGCTGCTATTAGCGGGCACGGTCCGATCGCCGTGCCCGCTAATTAGCTAATCGGAGGCAGCTGTCAAAGTTGACAGCTGCCTCAGATTACCGGAGGCAACGTTTCCCTGGGGTCTAGTGGGGGAGATCGCTCCTCCGGGACCTTGTCCCGGAGGAGCGATCTCCGTTACTGATGCCGGCCGGGGACGCATCCAAGATGGCGCCGTCCTCGGCTCGGCACTCGTTCGTTTTCGGCTGCAGCAGCCGAAAGCAAACGAGTGCCGATCTCATGGATCTCTGCAGCATATCTATGCTGCAGAGATCTCAATGAGAGATCCAAGTGTATATACTAGAAGTCCCCCAGGGGGGCTTCTAGTATATGTGTAAAAAAAAAAAAAAAAAAGTGTTGTTTATAGTAAAAAGCCCCCTCCCCTAATAAAAGTCTGAATCACCCCCCTTTTCCCAGGTTTTAAATAAAAGTAAACAAATAAATAAATAAATAAACATGTTTGCTATCGCCGCGTGCGTAATCGCCCAAACTATTAATTAATCACATTCCTGATCTCGTACGGTAAACGGCGTCAGCGCAAAAAAATCCCAAAGTGCAAAATTGCGCATTTTTGGTCGCATCAAATCCAGAAAAAATTTAATAAAAAGCGATCAAAAAGACGTATATGGGCAATCAAGGTATCGATAGAAAGATCACATCATGGCGCAAAAAATGACACCTCGCACAGCCCCATAGACCAAAGGATAAAAGCGTTATAAGCCTGGGAATGGAGCGATTTTAAGGAACGTATATTGGTTAACAACGGTTTGAATTTTTTACAGGCCATCAGATACAATATAAGTTATACATGTTATATATCGTTTTAATCGTAACAACTTGAGGAACATGCATAACAAGTCAGTTTTACCCCAGGGCGAATGGCGTAAAAACACATTTCCCCCAAATAAAAGAAATGCTTTTTTTTTTTTCAATTTCACCACACTTTGAATTTTTTTCTGGTTTCGCAGTGTACTTTATGCAAAAACTCAGCCTGTAATTGCAAAGTACAATTAGTGACGCAAAAAATAAGGGGTCATGTGGGTTTCTAGGTGGAAAAATGCAAGTGCTATGACCTTTTAAACACAAGGAGGAAAAACCGAAAACGTAAAAACGAAAATGGGCCCCGTCCTTAAAGGGTTAAAGGGACCCAGGTCGCTCTTAAAGGGACCTATTTTGCTCTTAAAGGGAACCAGATCGCTTTTAAATGGACCCAGTTCGCTCTTAAATGGACCCAGGTCGCTCTTAATGGGACCCAGGTTGCTCTTAAAGCGACCCAGGTCGCTCTTAAAGGGACCCATTTCGCTCTTAAAGGGACCCAGGTCGATCTTAAAGGGAACCAGATCGCTTTTAAATGGACCCAGTTCGCTCTTAAAGGGACCCAGATCGCTCTTAAAGGGACCAATGTCACTCTTAAAGGGACCAATTTCACGCTTAAAGGGACCCAGATCACTCTTAAAGGGACCCATATCGCTCTTAAAGGGACCCAAGTTGCTCTTAAAGGGACCCAGGTTGTTCTTAAAGGGACCCATTTTGCTCTTAAAGGGACATATTTCGCTCTTAAAGGGACCCAGGTCGCTATTAGAGAGCAATTTCACTCTTAAAGGGACTCATTTCGCTCTTAAAGGGACCAAGGTCGCTCTTAAAGGGACCAAGGTCGCTCTTAAAGGGACCAATTTCACGCTTAAAGGGACCCATTTCGCTCTTAAAGGGTCCCAGGTCGCTCTTAAAGGGACCCAGGTCAATCTTAAAAGGACCCAGGTCGCTCTTAAAGGGACCCAGGCCGCACTTAAAGGGACCCAGGCCGCACTTAAAGGGACCCAGGCCGCACTTAAAGGGACCCAGGCCGCACTTAAAGAGACCCAGGTCGCTCTTAAAGGGACCCAGGTCGATCTTAAAGGGAACCAGATCGCTTTTAAATGGACCCAGTTCGCTCTTAAAGGGACCCAGGTCTCTCTTAAAGGGACCCAGGTCGCTCTTAAAGGGACCCAGATCGCTCTTAACGGGACCAATGTCACTCTTAAAGGGACCAATTTTACGCTTAAAGGGACCCAGATCACTCTTAAGGAGACCCATATCGCTCTTAAAGGGACCCAAGTTGCTCTTAAAGGGACCCAGGTTGCCCTTAAAGGGACATATTGCGCTCTTAAAGGGACCCAGGTCGCTATTAAAGAGAGCAATTTCACTCTTAAAGGGACTCATTTCGCTCTTAAAGGGACCAAGGTCGCTCTTAAAGGGACCAAGGTCGCTCTTAAAGGGACCAATTTCACGCTTAAAGGGACCCATTTCGCTCTTAAAGGGTCCCAGGTCGCTCCTAAAGGGACCCAGGTCAATCTTAAAAGGACCCATTTTGTTCTTAAAGGGACATATTTCGCTCTTAAAAGGACCCAGGTCGCTCTTAAAGGGACCCAGGTCACTCTTAAAAAGACCCAGGTCGCTCTTAAAAGGACCCATTTAGCTCTTAAAGGGACCCATTTAGCTCTTAAAGGGACCCATTTAGCTCTTAAAGGGACCCAGGTCGATCTTAAAGGAACTCAGATCGCTCTTAAAAGGGACCAATTTCACTCTTAAAGGGACCCAGGCGCTCTTAATGGGACCCATTTTGCTCTTAAAGGGACCCAGGTGCTCTTAAAGGGACCAATTTCATTCTTGAAGGGTCCAGTTTAACACTTAAAGGGACCCATTTCGCTCCTAAAGGGACCCAGGTCGCTCCTAAAAGGACCCATTTTGCTCTTAAAGGGACATATTTTGCTCTTAAAGGGACCCATTTAGCTCTCAAAGGGACCCATTTAGCTCTTAAAGGGACCCATTTAGCTCTTAAAGGGACCCATTTAGCTCTTAAAGGGACCCATTTAGCTCTTAAAGGGACACATTTTGCTCTTAAAGGGACCCAGGTCGATCTTAAAGGGACCCAGATCGCTCTTAAAGGGACCCAGATCGCTCTTAAAGGGACCAATTTCACTCTTAAAGGGACCATTTTCACGCTTAAAGGGACTCAGGTCGCTCTTAATGGGACCCAGGTCGCTCTTAAAGGGACCCATTTTGCTCTTAAAGGGACATATTTTGCTCTTAAAGGGACCCAGGTCGCTCCTAAAGGGACCCAGGTGGCTCTTAAGGGGACCCAGGTAGCTCTTAAAGGGACCCATTTCGCTCTTAAAGGGACCCAGGTCGATCTTAAAGGGAACCAGGTCGATCTTAAAGGGAACCAGGTCGATCTTAAAGGGAACCAGGTCGATCTTAAAGGGAACAAGATCGCACTTAAAGGGACCTAGTTCGCTCTTAAAGGGACCCAGTTCACTCTTAAAGAGACCCAGATCGCTCTTAAAAGGACCAATTTCGCTCTTAAAGGGACCCATTTTGCTCTTAAAGGGACATACTTCGCTCCAAAAGGGACTCAGGTCGCTCTTAAAGGGACCCATTTCGCTCTTAAAGGGACCCATTTCGCTCTTAAAGGGACCCATTTTGCTCTTAAAGGGACATATTTCGCTCTTAAAGGGACCCAGGTCGCTCTTAAAGGGACCCAGGTCGCTCTTAAAGGGACCCATTTCGCTCTTAAAGGGACCCATTTTGCTCTTAAAAGGGACATATTTCGCTCTAAAAGGGAACCCAGGTCACTCTTAAAGGGACCAATTTCACTCTTAAAGGGTCCAGTTTAACGCTTAAAGGGACCCATTTTGCTCTTAAAGGGACCCAGGTCGCTCCTAAAAGGACCCATTTTGCTCTTAAAGGGACATATTTTGCTCTTAAAGGGACCCATTTAGCTCTTATAGGGACCCATTTAGCTCTTAAAGGGACCCAGGTCGATCTTAAAGGGACCCAGATCGCACTTAAAGGGACCCAGTTTGCTCTTATATGGACCAAGTTTGCTCTTAAAGGAACCCAGATCGCTCTTAAAAGGGACCAATTTCACTCTTAAAGGGACCCAGGTCGCTCTTAATGGGACCCATTTCGCTCTTAAAGGGACCCAGGTCGCTCTTAAAGGAACCCATTTTGCTCTTAAAGGGAGATATTTCGCTCTTAAAGGGACCCAGGTCGCTCTTAAAGGGACCCAGGTGGCTCTTAAGGGGCCCAGGTAGCTCTTAAAAAGACCCATTTCGCTCTTAAAGGGACCCAGGTCGCTCCTAAAAGGACCCATTTTGCTCTTAAAGGGACATATTTCGCTCTCAAAGGGACATATTTTACTCTTAAAGGGACCCATTTAGCTCTTAAAGGGACCCAGGTCGCTCTTAAAGGGACCCAGGACGCTCTTAAAGGGACCCAGGTGGCTCTTAAGGGGACCCATTTTGCTCTTAAAGGGACATATTTCGCTCTAAAAGGGAACCCAGGTCACTCTTAAAGGGACCAATTTCACTCTTAAAGGGTCCAGTTTAACGCTTAAAGGGACCCATTTCGCTCTTAAAGGGACCCAGGTCGCTCCTAAAAGGACCCATTTTGCTCTTAAAGGAACATATTTTGCTCTTAAAGGGACCCATTTAGCTCTTATAGGGACCCATTTAGCTCTTAAAGGGACCCATTTAGCTCTTAAAGGGACCCATTTAGCTCTTAAAGGGACCCAGGTCGATCTTAAAGGGACCCAGATCGCACTTAAAGGGACCCAGTTTGCTCTTATATGGACCAAGTTTGCTCTTAAAGGAACCCAGATCGCTCTTAAAAGGGACCAATTTCACTCTTAAAGGGACCCAGGTCGCTCTTAATGGGACCCATTTAGCTCTTAAAGGGACCCAGGTCGCTCTTAAAGGGACCCATTTTGCTCTTAAAGGGACATATTTCGCTCTTAAAGGGACCCAGGTCGCTCTTAAAGGGACCCAGGTGGCTCTTAAGGGGCCCAGGTAGCTCTTAAAAAGACCCATTTCGCTCTTAAAGGGACCCAGGTCGCTCCTAAAAGGACCCATTTTGCTCTTAAAGGGACATATTTCGCTCTTAAAGGGACATATTTTACTCTTAAAGGGACCCATTTAGCTCTTAAAGGGACCCAGGTCGCTCTTAAAGGGACCCAGGACGCTCTTAAAGGGACCCAGGTGGCTCTTAAGGGGACCCATTTTGCTCTTAAAGGGACCCATTTCGCTCTTAAAGGGACCCAGGTCGATCTTAAAGGGAACCAGGTCGATCTTAAAAGGAACCAGATCGCATTTAACCCTTTAACGACATAGGGCGTATATTTACGCCCTGATGCCGTTAGGGACGTTCAGAGCGGGGCCGCGCGGCGGCCGCGCTCTGAACCGCGGCGGTCCCGGGTGCCACTTGTAGCCCGGGACCGCAGGTATTAGCGGGCACGGTCCGATCGCCGTGCCCTCTAATACAGTAATCAGATGCAGCTGTCAAAGTTGACAGCTGCATCCGATTACCGGACGCAGCGTCATCCCTGGTGTCTAGTGGGGAGATCGCTCCTCCGGGATGTTATCCCGGAGGATCGATCTCCGTAACTGAAGCCGGCCGGGGACCGCTCCAAGATGGCGCCGTCCCCGGCTCGGCACTCGTTTACTTCCGGCTGCAGCAGCCGGAAGTAAACGAGTGCCTATCTCATTGATCTCTGCAGCATATCTACGCTGCAGAGATCTCTATGAGAGATCAAAGCACTTATACTAGAAGTCCCCCAGGGGGGCTTCTAGTATAAGTGTATAAGTAAAAAAAAAAGTGTTGTTAATAGTAAAAAGCCCCCTCCCCTAATAAAAGTCTGAATCACCCCCCTTTTCCCAGGTTATTAATAAAAGTAAATAAATAAATAAATAAACATGTTTGCTATCGCCGCGTGCGTAATCGCCTGAACTATTAACTAATCACATTCCTGATCTCGTACGGTAAATGGCGTCAGTGCAAAAAAATCCCAAAGTGCAAAATTGCGCATTTTTGGTCGCATCAAATCCAGAAAAATTGTAATAAAAATCGATCAAAAAGTCAAGGTACCGATAGAAAGAACACATCATGGCGCAAAAAATGACACCTGACACAGCCCCATAGACCAAAGGATAAAAGCGATATAAGCCTGGGAATGGAGCGATTTTAAGTGACGTATATTTGTTGACAATGGTTTGAATTTTTTACAGGCCATCAGATACAATATAAGTTATACATGTTATATATCGTTTTAATCGTAACGACTTGAGGAACATATATAACAAGTCAGTTTTACCCCAGGGCGAAAGGCGTAAAAACACATTTCCCCCAAATAAACAAAATGCGTTTTTTTTTCAATTTCACCACACTTTGAATTTTTTTCTGGTTTCGCAGTGTACTTTATGCAAAAATTCAGCCTGTCATTGCAAAGTACAATTAGTGACGCAAAAAATAAGGGCTCATGCGGGTTTCTAGGTGGAAAAATGCAAGTGCTATGGCCTTTTAAGCACAAGGAGGAAAAAACGAAAATGCAAAAATCGAAATTGGCTCTGTCCTTAAGGGGTTAAAGGGACCTAGTTCGCTCTTAAATGGACCCAGTTCACTCTTAAAGGGACCCAGATCGCTCTTAAAAGGACATACTTCGCTCTTAAAGGGACTCAGGTCACTCTTAAAGGGACCCATTTCGCTCTTAACCTCTTAAGGACATAGGACGTACCGGTACGTCCTATGTCCTCATTAGCACTTCAAAGCGGGGCCGCGCGGCGGCCCCGCTTTGAAGTGCCGCGATCCCGGGTGCCGCGTGTAGCCCGGGACCGCCGCTATTAGCGGGCACGGTCCGATCGCCGTGCCCGCTAATTAGCTAATCGGAGGCAGCTGTCAAAGTTGACAGCTGCCTCCGATTACCGGAGGCAACGTTTCCCTGGTGTCTAGTGGGGGAGATCGCTCCTCCGGGACCTTGTCCCGGAGGAGCGATCTCCGTTACTGATGCCGGCCGGGGACGCGTCCAAGATGGCGCCGTCCTCGGCTCGGCACTCGTTTGTTTCCGGCTGCAGCAGCCGAAAGCAAACGAGTGCCGATCTCATGGATCTCTGCAGCATATCTATGCTGCAGAGATCTCAATGAGAGATCCAAGTATATATACTAGAAGTCCCCCATGGGGGCTTCTAGTATATGTGTAAAAAAAATAAATAAAGTGTTGTTAATAGTAAAAAGCCCCCTCCCCTAATAAAAGTCTGAATCACCCCCCTTTTCCCAGGTTTTAAATAAAAGTAAACAAATAAATAAACATGTTTGCTATCGCCGCGTGCGTAATCGCCCGAACTATTAATTAATCACATTCCTGATCTCGTACGGTAAACGGCGTCAGCGCAAAAAAATCCCAAAGTGCAAAATTGCGCATTTTTGGTCGCATCAAATCCAGAAAAAATGTAATAAAAAGCGATCAAAAAGTCGTATATGCGCAATCAAGGTACCGATAGAAAGATCACATCATGGCGCAAAAAATGACACCTCACACAGCCCCATAGACCAAAGGATAAAAGCGCTATAAGCCTGGGAATGGAGCGATTTTAAGGAATGTATATTGGTTAACAACGGTTTGAATTTTTTACAGGCCATCAGATACAATATAAGTTATACATGTTACATATCGTTTTAATCGTAACGACTTGAGGAACATGCATAACAAGTCAGTTTTACCCCAGGGCGAATGGCGTAAAAACACATTTCCCCCAAATAAAAGAAATGCGTTTTTTTTTTCAATTTCACCACACTTTGAATTTTTTTCTGGTTTCGCAGTGTACTTTATGCAAAAATTCAGCCTGTAATTGCAAAGTACAATTAGTGACGCAAGAAATAAGGGGTCATGTGGGTTTCTAGGTGGAAAAATGCAAGTGCTATGACCTTTTAAACACAAGGAGGAAAAACCGAAAACGTAAAAACGAAAATGGGCCATGTCCTTAAAGGGTTAAAGGGACCTATTTCGCTTTTAAAGTGACCCAGGTCGCTCTTAAAGGGACCCATTTTGCTCTTAAAGGGACATATTTTGCTCTTAAAGGGACCCATTTCGCTCTTAAAGGGACCCATTTTGCTCTTAAAAGGGACATATTTTGCTCTAAAAGGGACCCAGGTCACTCTTAAAGTGACCAATTTCACTCTTAAAGGGTCCAGTTTAACGCTTAAAGGGACCCATTTCGCTCTTAAAGGGACCAAGGTCGCTCCTAAAAGGACCCATTTTGCTCTTAAAGGGACATATTTTGCTCTTAAAGGGACCCATTTAGCTCTTAAAGGGACCCATTTTGCTCTTGAAGGGACCCAGGTCGATCTTAAAGGGACCCAGGTCGATCTTAAAGGAACCCAGGTCGATGTTAAAGGGACCCAGGTCGATCTTAAAGGGACCCAGGTCGATCTTAAAGGGACCCAGGTCGATCGTAAGGGACCCAGGTCGATCTTAAAGGGACCCAGGTCGCACTTAAAGGGACCCACGTCGCACTTAAAGGGACCCAGTTTGCTTTTAAATGGACCCAGTTCGCTCTTAAAGGGACCCAGATTGCTCTTAAAGGGACCAATTTCACTCTTAAAGGGACCAATTTCACTCTTAAAGGGACCAATTTCACGCTTAAAGGGACCAATTTCGCTCTTAAAGGGACCCAGGTCGCTCTTAAAGGGACCTATTTTGCTCTTAAAGGGACCCAGTTCGATCTTAAAGGGAACCAGATCGCTTTTAAATGGACCCAGTTCGCTCTTAAAGGGACCCAGGTCGCTCTTGAAGGGACCCAAGTTGCTCTTAAAGCGACCCAGGTCGCTCTTAAAGGGACTTATTTCGCTCTTAAAGGGACCCAGGTCGATCTTAAAGGGAACCAGATCGCTTTTAAATGGACCCAGATCGCTCTTAAAGGGACCCAGATCGCTCTTAAAGGGAACCAGATCGCTTTTAAATGGACCCAGTTCGCTCTTAAAGGGACCCAGGTCGCTCTTAAAGGGACCCAGATCGCTCTTAAAGGGACTCAGGTCGCTCTTAAAGGGACCCAGGTCGCTCTTAAAAGGACCCATTTTGCTCTTAAAGGGACATATTTCGCTCTTAAAGGGACCCAGGTCACTCTTAAAGGGACCCATTTCGCTCTTAAAGGGACATATTTCGCTCTTAAAGGGACATATTTTGCTCTTAAAAGGACCCAGGTCGCTCTTAAATGGACCCAGGTCGCTCATAAAGGGACCCAGGTCTCTCTTAAAGGGACCCAGGTCTCTCTTAAAGGGACCCAGGTCACTCTTAAAGGGACCCAGGTCACTCTTAAAGGGACCCAGGTCCCTCTTAAAGGGACCCAGGTCGCTCTTAAAGGGACCCAGGTCGCTCTTAAAGGACTCATTTTGCTCTTAAAGGTACCCAGGTCACTTTTAAAGGGACCCAGGTTGCTCTTAAAGGGACATATTTCGCTCTTGAAGAGACATATTTTGCTCTTAACAGGACCCAGGTCGCTCTTAAAGGGACCCAGGTCGCTCATAAAGGAACCCAGGTCGCTCTTAAAGGGACCCAGGTCGCTCTAGCAACATGGGTCTCTTTAAGAGCGACATGGGTCCCATACCTTTTGGAATGACTTGGGTTCCTTTAAGAGCAACATGCGTCCTGTCCCTTTAAGAGCGACTTGGATCCCTTTAAGAGCGACTTGGGTCCTGCCCCTTTAAGAGCGACTTGGGTCCCTTTAAGAATGACTTGGGTCCCTTTAAGAGCGACATGGCTCCCGTCCCTTTAAGAGCGACTTGGGTCCCTTTAAGAGCGACTTGCGTTCCTTTAAGGGCGACATGGGTCCCTTTAAGAGTGATCTGGGTACTTATAATGGTAAAGATCATTGCTCGGTTACCATGACAGTCTTACTCATGTCAGTGAGACAAAATCGTTAAGGACCTTCCATGTATTACATCTTCTATTGGCCATGTGGTCTATAGTGGACATGTGGCTGTGGATGGTGTGAGACATTGCCTGACGAGACCGTAGAGTTCCTATTGGTTGCTATATCTCAGCTATTTGCATATGTGCTGTGATTGGCTGTTAGCGGTTAGAGTGTGGCCATTATTTGCAATGGGCCATTATTTTCTATGGGAAATTCGGGGTCTTTAAACGTAAATTTCTTAAAAAAATCGAAACAAAAAATAGATAGCACACCACACACCGCCGAGGGCTTCGAAACGCAGTTAGAACGGAGTGTGTGCACAAAGCGGTTCGGGCTGTATTACGCGCAGAAAAATGGCTGGAAGAAGAAGAAACGGAAGAAGAAGAAGAATACGGATTACAATATAGTGCTTTTCAAGCACTATAATAAAGCAAGTTTGCATTATACATTTTTTATTATTATTATTATTATTATTATTATTTTTGTTGTTATCATGCTGTAAAATAAAGCTGAACTTACCAGAAATCCAGGTCCAGTCTCTAGAAGGCAGAATTTCTGGTTGAAAAAAAACAGACTAAACACAGGAATTCGGGCCAGTACAGAGAGTTACAGCTCAATGTGTCCATCAGTCACATGACTGCCTTCTCTGTGAGCGCTCAGATGGCCTGGGATACACAGGACTTCCTGTTTTCTCAGTTTCCTGTTTTTTGAGAAAAAGAGTCAGAAAACAGGAAATGCCGTGTTCTCCATGATAACTAAAAAAAAATAATCATTGTAAATTGCAAACTTGCTTTATATCACATCTACTGTTGATTTAGAGTTGAAAGTTATAATGACAGTGACACTTTAACAGTGTCACCTAGGCGGGGCTTTATGGCAGTTGGGCCCCATTTCCTGGCTGGGGAGAGTGCTCAGCTATCAAGAAGCCCCGCCTAGGTGACACAGGTCCACTGATGAAATAAAACATTATAGCAGTATTATACAGGGGTTTTATAGCAGTATTACTGTGGGTTTTGTTTTGTTTTTTGCTCCCCCACTTTCCCCCTAGGGGACTTAAAGCGCAACTATAAAATATTTTGACCTTTCAGTTTTAGTTAGCTTAGGTCATGATAAGAATTTTTCCAATATACATTAATAACCTAAAATGAACAGTTTTTTAAATACATAAGGCTGATTATGCCCTTATAGCCCTCTCTGGCTCTGACTTATTTCTGCATTCCTGCTGGACACGCCCCCTCCCTGCAGATCCGTCCTGAGAGTACAGACTCTGACAGCAGCATCAGATAACAGCCCTGACACAGAGAGAAACATAAACAATACCTCCTCCCCCCTCCTAGCAGCACGTTCTCCCCCCTCCCCTAACAGAGGTGACTAAGCAGAGCTGAGGGGGTTGTGTGTGAGGAGCAGCGCAGGGAAAGAGCTGGAGCTGACATTATCCTACAGTGTAATGAGAGCAGATGACTGTATCTAATCCCACTGTGTGTGATACCATCGGCTGGGGCTCTGTATCTAATCTTACATTGTGATACTGTATGCTGGGGCTGTATCTAATCCTGCTGTGTGTGATACATCTGCTAAGGTGCTGCTCAGTGGATGGAGGGACGCAGCCAGGGAGATGAGGAGAGGCCACGCCCACATTCTCTCAGCCAGAAGGAAAATTCATTTATTCCTCTGAGCCAAACAACTGGGGATATCTCAGCAAGCGTTCACACTATCAACGCAGTTTAGGGCTCTTTTTAAAGGGTAACACGTGGGCTTTTTATTTGAGGAATTTCATTTTTTGGCTACTGAAATTATAGTTGCGCTTTAACTGTGTCCCGAGAGTAAACAGAGAGAGGTTTCTTCCTCTGTTGGCCATATAGATGCTGCGGTCTCACTGACCTCACCTTTAGGGTTAACTGTCTGCATTGAAACACACCTCCGGTTGCCAGCGGGTCCCCGACTATGGTGCTGTGAATGGCATAGACACTGCTTCTGTGCTCAGATCCACCGCACATTAATGAATGTTGTTGCAGCATCGGACATAGGCTGCAGCAATGTTAATTGACAGTGCCGCAGATTTTCAAGATAAGCATTATAAGTACCTTTCAGTGAGCTATAGACAAGCCCTATCCATGACCTTCTTAAGACCTCTACATCAATATATTACAACAGTTCCTCAGAAGGAATCCCATCTATCCCCAGGGGTCTTCTCTTTTGGGGACTGCTTCACAGCCCCCTGTAGCTCTTCTAAACATAATAGAGATTCTAATACGTCAGCCCGCTCTATTGTCAACCTAAGCAGATTAACCTTGTCAAGAAAATCTGTTACTCCGGGCAAGGAATATTGACTTTCTGAAGAATAAAGATTCTTATAAAATCTATGAAACTCCTCTCTGACCCTATCTGAATCCGAGACTAATCTTTCATCCCTATCATATATTGCTCCAATCTCTTTTTTCTGAGTCAGGTAACCAATTACCAGATGTGTCTGCCATAGTATGAAGCTCAGACGGAAGGTTCTCTAAAATACAGCAGAGCTTTAGTCCTTGGAGAAGCAGACAATTCATGTTTATTAAAATTTTTCCTTTCTGCCTTCTAAAACCATAACTTTTTTTTTTTATCTAGAGCAATGCCAAATGTATATAGTTTTCTTAATTAGCCTTCCTTTAATATTAACCCCTTCCCACGAATGGGCATAACTGTACATGAGCATACAATTACACCCATGGGAAAGCACCGAGCCCATGCTATCTGAGGCAGGACTCACGTGCACTCTGATCCCGATAGTTAACCCTAAAGATGGTTCAGTCAGTGCGACTACATCATCCATCAGTGTTCTAGAGGGAGGGGGCTCCCTGTGTTCTCTATCAGCACTCCATGAAGGGATTCCCGGGTGCCGATGGTAGCCATGGCATCTGAAGGCATGAGAATAGTTCCCAGTTTCCTGGCTAAGAAGGCCGATCAGGCTTCTGTGATGTATTATTATATGTGCAATCAGTTGATCGCTTAGTCTAGTCCCTTGGTGGGACAATTAAAACAAGTGAAAATAAAGTAATAAAAAAAATACATGTAAACAACACAATACATAAAAATGCTAATTTCTACTTCTCTCATTATAATTTATGTTTTTAGAAAAATAAAATTAGATATTAGTTATTTGGTATCGTTGTATCTGGGCTATAAAACAACTAACCTGCATGGTAAATGCCATAAAAAATAAATGAAAAACCTTTCCTAAAAGTAAAATCAAAATGTCACCTGTACTCAAAACTCACCAACTCATCCTGCAAAAAACAAGCCCCCCATAGAGCTAAATTAGTGTAAAAAAAAAAAAAAAAAATACTCTAAATCTCTCAGCATATAGCAACACAGAAACATAATTTTTTCCCCTTGAAATAAAGAAGTATTGTTTTTATTGTAAAAACAATAAACCATTAATAAATTTAGATGTCACCTTAATCCAACTTTTTTGCAGAATAAAAGTCATTTATACTCAACAGAGAATGACATAAAGTGAAAAAAAAGAAAGAACAGAATTGATTTTCTTTTACAGCCCAAGGCCGGGTTCACACTATGTAAAAAACACGGCCATATTTCATAACAACGGCCGTAATTGCGCAAACAACGCCTGTTATTTGTGAAATAACGGTTGTTGTTTGTACAATTACAGCCATTGTTATGAAATACGGCCGTGTTTTTTTACGTAGTGGGAATATAGCCTAAAAATGGAATCAAACGAGATCAGACTGTCACATGTCACAGAATGGTACAATTGAACAGAAAAGATATGCCATAAAGGCCAATTAGCACACCAAAAAATATTGTTAGATCTGAATAAAAGTGCTTTATTACACCAGGTACAAATAGTCACAAGATGGTCCCAAAATTTAAAAACACTTAAGGGTGCGTTCACACCTACAGGATCTGCAGCTGATTTTCTGCAGCAGATTTCAGTTAAATAACTGAACACAGCATCAGATTTGATGCTGTGTTCAGTTATTTAACTGAAATCTGCTGCAGAAAATCAGCTGCAGATCCTGTAGGTGTGAACGCACCATAAAATAGATCTCCCTTGGAACCACTAGGTATGGGGGCATCCAACAAACAACACCCCTATATAGGTACAACAATGCCCTGTTCTAATAAAAGTGCATACAAATGGATATACAGCCAAAGAGTTGTTAAACAATAAAAACAAGTATATACATAGCCTGTGTATATCATATAGATGTATAAGGTGCAAATAATGGAGAAACCAATGTGCACAAACAAATGTACAAAGTGTATGGGAACTCAGCACTCTAGGGACACATATGGGAAATTTCTAAAAACATCTGAAAACAAAAATTTTAGCTGCATTCAAAATCTGCTGTGTTCCAGAAAAAATGGATTAAAATGGAATCCTGTATAGGCACATACACTGGATGAGGCTGGGTTCACACTACGTATATTTCAGTCAGTATTGTGGTCCTCATATTGCAACCAAAACCAGGAGTGGATTAAAAACACAGAAAGGCTCTGTTCACACAATGTTGAAATTGAGTGGATGGCCGCCATATAATGGCAAATATTTGCTGTTATTTTAAAACAACGGCTGTTGTATTGAAATAATGGCCGTTATTTACTGTTAAATGGCGGCCATCCACTCAATTACAACATTGTGTGAACAGAGCCTTTCTGTGTTTTTAATCCACTCCTGGTTTTGGTTGCAATATGAGGACCACAATACTGACTGAAATATACGTTGTGTGAACCCAGCTTGGGACTGTGCCTGTGCAGGCATAAATCAGGTATGAGAGGAGACCATGTTCCTCCCTACCTTTCCTCACCATCTGGTGAGTGGGGTGTACATTCCGGAAAAAGTGCAAAGTGCATAGTTTGCGCATAGATTTGTGAACTTTTTCCAGGTGTGCACCATGGGTGCAAATAATAAAGTCCCTCATAGTAGATCCCATGCAATTTTTCAAGCAGATTATCTAAATAATGTGAAAATTCATGCATTCTTTTTGTTTTTCTAGACTCATTGATGTGTGTGGGTAAGGAAGTCAAGCCTATATGGTCTGATCCCACAGAAGACCTATTTTAGCACAATAAAAAAATGGCTTGCTATGATAGAAGGTATCAGGCCACACAGTGCATTGCAGCTTCCTGGGTATTGTGCTGAATTGGCCTCCAAATACTCAGATCTCAATCTGATCAAGGTTTTTCAGAATCTGCTGGAAAAACCAGGGCTGTGGAGTCGGAGTCAGAGCTAGTTTTGGCTGGAGCTGGAGTTAGCTTTGGCTGGAGTCGGAGTCGGAGTTGAAGTCGGAAAAAAATGTACCGACTCCGACTTCAGCTTTAAAAAAAAAATCTTTAAAAAATGTAGAATTGAATTTTGATATGAATTTTAGGGAATATATCAGTAATAGTACACTGGCCTTATTAGAAAAGGGTGGTCTGGGAATATATCAGTAATAGGACACCTGTCCTATTAGATAAGGGGGGTCATGGAAAAGTTGTCGGTCACTATTTGGCAGATTGTGTGGGGGGAGATCTATGCTGTTCTCTTCCTGAATGGTGGATGATTGTATATGAGCAGCAGTATAATATGAAGATATCCTGTGTAATATAGAGGAGGAGGAGAAGACATAAGTAGTGTAGCAGTAACCTCTGTCCTCAGTGTGGTGTGTTCTCTCTGGGAGAAGATTGTGTGTTTTTCTTCAGTGTTCAATGGCTGCAGCTGTGTGTGTGTGTGTGTGTGTGCGCGTGCTATGGCTGCAGTAGGCTGTGTGTGTGTATGCTATGGCTGCAGCAGGATGTGTGTGTGCGCACACTATGGCTGCAGCAGGCTGTGTGTATGTGTGCTATGGCCGCAGCAGGCTGTGTGTGTGGTGTGCGGTATGGCTGCAGCAGGCTGTGTGTGTGCGCTATGGCTGCAGCAGGCTGTGTGTGTGTGCTATGGCTGAAGCAGGCTGTGTGTGTGTGCTATAGCTGCAGCGGGCTGTGTGGGTGTATGCTATGGCTGCAGTAGGCTGTGTGTGTGCGTGCTATTGCGTGCCCCCACAGTGACCTTCTATATCACTATGTGTGACCCCTCTCTATATCACTATGTATGACCCCCTATATATCACAATGGCTGACCTGTATATTACAGGTATTTGGCATTGTTAGCAGTTTTTCTTTAAGTATGGTGAATATTTAGCTAGAAAAATAGAAGACTGTCAGCAGGAAAAGATCACCTGCTTTATCCAGTCTAGTTGTGAGTAGTTCAGGACATGGAGGCTGGAGACTGGCTGCATCCACTGCACACACAGGAGAAGCTTCCTTTGTATGTTTCATAAGTCACCCCAGGATCATGTAATACATTAGGGAGCAGCTGCTGAGCCAGTGTGATAAAAAAAAACTCCTCTGGTACATGACTGGCCATTTATGAAGGAGTCGGAGTCAGGAGTCTGAGACGGTCCTGATATAATTCAGGATTCGGAGTCTGAGTTGGAGTCAGTCCTGCTAAAATTCAGGAGTCTGAGTCTGAGTTGGAGTCGGTCCTGATAAAATTCAGGAGTCTGAGTCGGAGCTGCGGCTTACCGACTCCACAGCCCTGGGAAAAACAAGTCCAATCAATGCCAGCCAAAGACAAAATGGCTTTGCTGCCAACATTTTGGAGCAAGATACTACAGGTCACCTGGTTCCTGCCTCAGTAGGTTAGAGCTGATATGATGGCACAAAGGGGACTTGCCCAATCTGGGTTTAACGTTATGGTATTGCCACTGTATCATAAAGCATTACCAGGCTCTAGAGAGATATTTACAGGCAGAGCAATTAATGACACCTCCGGAACCCCCTCCTCTGCCGACTTTGTATATTTCCTTATTATTGGCTTGTCACCCACCTTATAAATAACGCTAAATGTGAGCATCTTACTTCGACATGCCTAAAATGCAGATAATACTATATAATCTGAGTAGGATATACTAAAGCTATAATATGCCCACCGCTGCATGGCTAGCATTTTCAGTAGTGAACAATGATTGAATAACCTTGAGGGTCTAGTCAGGAATTTACAATTGACATTCACAATTCACAAGTCCTGATTGTTTATCTCCCCCACCAAGGTGACCTCATCAGCTGCAACTGTCTACTGCAACAAATTACCTGGCGCCATGCAATTTCCCTGCAACCCCCCAACAGGGCTGGAGCTGGCCACCACCATAGTCATATTATTTACAAGCATGTCTCTTTATCTATGCTGGTAGAATAGAGTCTTTCCATAGGGTTAAGTCTATCAACCTAATTAGTTAATGGGTAAGCCAAGTGTTGCTTTCTAGTGCATTCTATATACTGTAGATCAATAAAGCATGCTGGGACTTATAGTTCTGCAACAGAAGAAAGATGCCACCCTTGGCACTTGACATGTATTACATAGCAAGCCCTGCATACTATTTCTAGCTCTGGGCTTTGTAATGTGTCTTAATCATTCCACACAGCTCATAGAAATACATTATTATTAGTGTCTGTGATGACAATTGCCAGAGAAAGGAGACTCGGGAGTGGAATACATTATCCATTTGTCAGAAGCTCCAGCAGACTGTGACTTGCATAAATGGCTTGGATGTGAATCAAGCCCCTAACCGTGAAGGGGATATTTCATCGGCTCAGACACTGGATCAGGAGGTGCCTGTGCAGACTGGGAAGCGTGCACATTGCACAGGGCTGGAGGATTTCAGCACCAGGAGCAGTGGACAGCAGCTTCAGCACTGACTGGGGAGGACAGCGACACAGCCCAGCCACCAAAGCTTCCCCATCACTACTGTCTGCATTTCTTCCCCAAAGCTGAGGGATGTCTCAAGACTGTGGAAGTTCAGTCTGGGAGGCAGACAAAGCCAGGCATTCCCCAGCAGACAAGGTGCCCATCTTGCTTCTTCTAAGGAGATGTTAAAGGGCATGGTCACTACTACTCTACTGGTGTCACATTTCCAGATTTCTTGTTTGGAGCTTCTCTCTATTTCCAATGGAGGATGCATATTGTGTGATTACCAACAAATGACTGTAACTTTATGCCAAGTACAAAGATAGAGCTTTTATATCAGCAATAATCCAGGGTTTGCAATTTGGCTTTATAAAGTGGACCTGAGATCAGACCAGAAAATGGTAAGTTGTGGAATTATTATGTGTGTCTTGTGATTGTAGCGTAGCTTTACATCATGGAGAAGGCAATGTGGTCATGATAATTGGTCATTGTTTCTGTTGTGTATGGTAGCTGAGTCTTATGGGAACCCTGAGCGATAATGCATTCTTCCTTAAATCACTATCACTTGTGTTATAGGTGGAATTATGCTCTGCTAAACATGTATGTGTGTTACATACACACTAGACTGCCCTATAGGTGCATGGATGTTTCTTATATAATAGGTGTGCATTACATAGTTGCCTGCATAATAAGTCATTATATATTATAAGGTATATAATACTGATAGTGCCACTTCATGCTACTTATAGGTATTGGTTATAGGTTTTTTGTGCTACAGTAAGAATTAGAAGACCCAACACGAGTAGTGGTATTATGGTGTATTATACATTCTGATAACCCCACTTATCTAGATGCTCCTATACCCTCAGTATACATGTATGTGCATGACACTAGGACTCAGTTTTTCAAAGCTATTCCCTACTAAATAAGAATATGCATTTGTTATTGACTGCATATTAGGATGTAAGGAACCTTTTTTCTTACAAAGGGGTCATAATATAACCGAATTTGAAAGAAAAATGGTTCATTAGTTCCTAAAGTTTCAAGTATGGGTACTAAACTATAATAGATGCAATATCATATGATACTGATGTATTGAAACCTTAAAGTAGGACCCTAATAGGTGGCCTAACAGTAGCCTTAATAGCCTACCACTGACGTGTGAGCTGTCAGTCTGCTGTCAGATCTCATAGCCATGCATTGAATTGCAGAACTGTAAAAGTTATACATGACTGTAGTTCTGTAATGCTCACTGTATGGCACTTGGAGATTGTGAAAGTCACCCACAGGATTTCCATTAAGATCTATAGGGAGCTATAAAAATGTCTATTTTGTGTTGTATATTGAAATATTACATAATACAATTTGGATTCTGTTCTCAGTCTAGCACCTGTCACAGCTAGACACAGTTTATCCATTCTATCGGACTGTTTCAATAAGATGCAGCTTCCACTTACCTCTTGATATTACAATTTCCAGGTTCACTTAAAACATTGTAGTTCCCACTTCATTAAAAGGGTTTATCAGTTTTGGGAAGCTCCTTTTTAGACTGTGATTGCCCTGGTGGCAGGCTTATTATGGAAGGTGCTGATGGTGTTAGCTGGGGTTAGCTGCTATTACCCAGTCATCTCTTCTCTACAAGTTCATTGTGGGTAATTATAGAAAGTCTATTGAAATCATTGACCATGTATTGATTTGTGGAGATTGCTGCCCTCAGTGCTTGACTTGGCATTTAGTGCTAGTTAATAGAGGTCAGCTTCACACTTCTAGCTGCTTAACATAAAGGATCTTCCAGTGAAACCATTTACAATAATGAAATAATAATTATATCACAATAATTTCTATAAAAACAAATCTGGCACAATCAATATTGAAGCATTTGAAGGAATTCAATAACCCAACGGTTTGTCCAAGCAATGCTGAAACACATTACTTAAAGGGGTACTCCAGCAACAACAACAACCAAAAAATTTTTTCAAATCAAGTGGTGTCAGAAAGTGCCAAAGATTTGTAATTTACTTCTATTAAACAATCTCCAGTCTTCCGGTAACTATCAGCTGCTTTATGTCCTGCAGGAAATTATGTATTCTGTCCAGTCTTACAGAGTGCTCTCTGCTGCCACCTCTGTCCGTGAGTGGAACTGTCCAAAGCAGTAACAAATCCCCATAGAAAACCTCTCCTGCTCTCCAGACTGGAAATAATTCACCACTTCCTGTTGAACATACAGCAAGTGATAAGTACTGGAAAATGAGATATATATTTTTTTTTAATAGAGGTAAATTACAAATCTCTGGTACCAGTTGATTTGAAAGAGTACTCCTTTAAATAGTACACACTATGATACCATCATACTGTATAAAAATAATGCTGCCATACAGTGCTCAAATAAAACCTTTATACATTGCCTTTGTGATAGTCCATTGTATTATGAAAGTCAACTTAATTTAGCAATAATAATATATGCATACACATAGTTCTGAGGACTTCAGGCCCTAGGCGATGCTCGCCCTGACTCTGTAACAGGAAATAATTTGTATTCTTTTCTATAACATGATATGCTATGCACCATCACAAGCAAATGAATTATCATTTAAAAGAACATCATCTAAAGATTATAAATATTATTTTAATTAAACAAAACGTCCCTTTATACATGGGGCTGTATGGGAGGCAGAGGTAGCAGTTGTGCCCAAGCTTCAATGTGTAAGGGGTTCCAAAGGCACATAAGAATACACGTGTAATAAATAATACATGGTGGTGGGGGCCCTGTTACAGATTTTATAGAAGCTTCAGGTTATTACCTCTATAGATGGTAGAAGTTTGCATTTTCCATTTGACTGATTCTATTCACTTTATTTCCCTCCTAGTATGGATTCATTAATACCTGCTTGAAGTCATTAGTGATTGAGAAATATGGAGAAGAGACATGGGATTTACTAAGGTAAAATATTATCATACATTGTACATTGCTGTCTGCTGTTCCAAAGGAGTATTCCAGAATTTTAATTTTTCAACTAAAAGAGCTCAACGTGGGGGGAACGAAAAGAAAAAAAAAACCTGCACTCCGAACCCCAACTTGTGGCTTTCTGGCACTGTTAGTTGTCGCTGCCAATCCCTTCCTGGTCCTTCTGCACACAATGCCTGCCTAGCCAATCAGCAGCCATAGCACTGACCGTCATTTCCAATCTGTTGAGTAGAGACCAGTAAGTGCTCATTAGAGGGGGCTGACAGCATTGGCAGGATATCGATATCAATCACACTCTTTTACATTACTATATATTTAGGCTATGTTCACACTACGTATATTTCAGTCAGTATCGTGGTCCTCATATTGCAACCAAAACCAGGAGTGGATTAAAAACACGGAAAGGCTCTGTTCACACAATGTTGAAATTGAGTGGATGGCCGCCATATAACAGTAAATAACCATTATTTCAATATAACAGCCGTTGTTTTAAAATAACAGCAAATATTTGCCATTAAATGGCGGCCATCCACTTAATTTCAACATTGTGTGAACAGATCCTTTCTGTGTTTTTAATCCACTCCTGGTTTTGGTTGCAATTCTGACTGAAATATACGTAGTGTGAACGCAGCCTAATTAAAGTGTTAAAATGTTTCATGCTAAAATGTCTCAGAAATCTGTAAAATTACTGTGTCGTAGTGGTTCTAGAGATGGTGCATGTAAACTAAGGGGCACATTTATCTAAGTTTGTGCCTATTGCAAACTTGAAAAAAATGGCGTGGTGTGGCATTTATCAGATTTCTCACCTGAAATAGGGCAAAAACATTCTAAAAATCTACGCCAGCTCCGAGCTGTCATAGATTTTTTTCGCCTGCTATGCTGGATTTATCAGGAGGCATGTGCCTCTTGATACATCCAGCAGCGGGAAAGCTGGGAAATTTTAAATTTTCAGTTCGCAAAAAAAGAGCTCATTGATAAATATGCCCCTAAATGTTCAATATTTATGGTGCGTTCACACCTACAGGATCTGCAGCTGATTTTCTGCAGCAGATTTCATTTAAATAACTGAACACAGCATCAAATCTGCTGCAGATCTGCTGCAGATCCTGTAGGTGTGAACGCACCCTTAAGGAGTATTCTGGCTAACATTTGTTTTTGTATATATATATATATATATATATATATATATATATATATATATATATAAAGAATGTGGTAAGGGAAAGGAATAAACAAAACAAGCAAAACACCATCTGACCATTGTGACCGAGGAAAACATTGATGTTGGAAGCACACACAGCAATTTATTGCCAAACCAGACATTGTTTCAACAGAAAAGAGAAGTACATGTCCTCCCTGTATATGTTCCATTCTATTTAAATTCACTTCTGGTTTTGGCACAAAAACTGCAAGGGTATAGTTTTCTAAAAAAAAAAAAAAAAATTGCTGTGTGTGATTCCAGCATTAGGGATTTTGTCATGGGTCCCTGGAAAACTGCACTTTAAGCAAATGATATGCTGGTAGACTCCTCATTACCATATGTGTCCGTTATTTATGAGTTTTGGTATAAAAGCCATCGTATTAATAGAACTATATTACCCTTGCTACCAATCTAATTTAGATATATCCTTTTAACTGTCTAATGCGCTTTCAGTTTCCAGGCATAGAGATTTCTGGCAGTATTACATCTTATGAATCACTTAAACTGACACCATTGCTAGTGTCAAGTTAAATGATCACTAACCTGTCAAACCAATAGTGCAAGTGAATACAACAAACTGTAATATATGAAGTGCCTCTTATTAGGCCCATTCCTCCCCCTCTCCTGAATGCACCATTTACTCTGAAAAAACTGCAAAAATCCTATATCCTAATCCTTCTATATACCTGCTCCTGTGACATCACCTGTGCCCCCCTACAAAACACTACTTATTGTACCCGCACTAGTAGTCTGCTGCCTCAAACATCACATCATCCTTATATCAGAAATTAAATTGTTCTCAAATTGAGCATTTTTCTCCCTCTAACCGACCATAACTTCTAAGACGCACCTTCACTCTCTTGGGGTTCTGCTAGACTCAGACCCTTCCATTACTCCCTATATCCAGTCCATTGCACACTCTTATCACCTGCATAATATTTCCAGAATCCATCTTTTCCTTTTGGTTGATACTCTCTCACTGTTGCTCTGATTCCTTCCCGTCTTGACTACTGTAACTCTTTACAAATTGGCCTTCCCCTTTCTAAGCTCTCCTCTCTATAGTCCATCCTAAGTGCAGCAGTCAGCAGCCTGTCCAAGCTATGTCCAAGCCTGTCCAACACTGATACCCCGCCTCTGTGGCAGTCATCTAAAAAACCTTATTACAAGACAATTCCTTTAAAATGTTTACTTTAGGTTTAAACCATGTTCAGAAATCTAATTTGGAAAGGGGCGTTCCTAGGGATTTTTCTTGAAACGTTATAATCTAATCATGAAAAGGAGGGAGTACCAGCGCTCAGTCACAAATGTATATTTTTTTTGGTCTCCCTAATGCATTTTCAAAGATCTTGTTCACATATTTCCGTCATCTGACATATTTTCCATCCGGTGCATGGAGTGTTCTTTGATCTGGTGAATTCATGCTGGTAGGCAGATGTGGCAGATGGCCCAGAAATCCGGGATGTGCCCCTTTTCAGTCTATCAGGCAATGGATGGAGTGTTGGATGCCAAAAAAATCCAGCTTGTGTCTTTCAATGTCCCCATCCATTTTCATTGGAGATGGTGCCCGATCGCTGGCTATATGTGAACCCGGCCTTAGAGGTTGTTTGCCATGTACTGATATTGTATATTGCATTTGAAAGTATTATTTGTCGGAGATGATTTATTAGAGGCTCTTTAGGCCCCATCCTTACACAGTCATTCCAGAACTTTAAAGTGACTCTGTACCCACTGTTCCTCCCCCCAACTACTTATACCTGTTTGTAGCTCATGTGAAGTATATTCTTCTGGTATGTTTAGGAACGCTGGTAGAGGTTTAGTTCGGCTGAAAAATAAACTCTAGTTGAGGAGATGCCGTGTCTAAGAGGCGGGGCCGAGAGCGTTCGTGCCCAGGTGAAGTGCCGCCTGTGTGGTCCTGGTCTGCGTCTCCCCCTCCTCTGGTTCCATCCTCTGTCCGCCCTCACAGGCCAAGTTGTTCTTGCGCCTGCGCTGTGCTTGTAACCCCCTGGCGCCGCTGCCGTGACGTTGGGGGTCACGCTGCTCGTCGTCCACGTCTTGTCTTAGCGACACGCTTCTGCCTGGCCCGCCTCCCATGTCAGTGTGAGCTGCCTACCGTTGTCTCAGTCCCGCCTCCCTTGTCTGTCTGCGGCCAACACGCCTCCCCGCTTACGCTCTTTGCATCTGTCCTCTCCTCGGCTTCGCATCACATACGCCGTTGAGCACCGTAGCGCACGGATCCTGCGCAGGCGCAGTGACGCTTTACACTGGCCGGAGAAGACCGTTCACATCACTGCGCCTGCGTGGGACCCTTGCGCTACGCTGCTCAACGGCGCATGTGCTGCGGAGCCGAGGAGAGGACAGACGCAAAGAGCCTAAGCGAGGGGCGTGTTGGCCGCAGACGGACAAGGGAGGTGGGACTAGGACAACGGGAGGCGGCTCACACAGACATGGGAGGCGGGCCAGGCAGAAGCGCGTCGCTAAGACAACGTGGACGACGCACAGCGTGACCCGCCAGGGGGTTAAAAGCACGGCGTAGGCGCAAGAACATTTTGGCCTGTGAGGGCGGACAGAGGGCGGAATCAAAGGAGGGGGAGACGCAGACCAGGACCACACAGGCGCCGCTTCACCTGGGCACGAACTCTCTCGGCCCCGCCTCTTAGACACGGCATCTCTTCAACTAAATTTTTCAGCAGAATGAAACCTCTACCAGCGTTCCGAAACATACTAGAAGAATTGGGTTCACATGAGCTACAAACAGGTATAAGTAGTTGGGGGGAGGAGGGGGAACAGTGAGTACAGAGTCACTTTAAGTACTCTGGATTTATTGGATAAATTTTGGTGGAAGTTGAGAGAACTCTCCATACCTTCATGGTATTTGTCAAGAATCCATCCGATTTGTATTGATCAGGGTTGAACATTTTCATAGAAATTCAGCAAGGCTCTGACATTTCCAATACTTGCTTCTGCCAATATTTGCAGTAATGCTGAGATTCACCAGAGAGCTCTGGATTCAATCCCCAAGCAGAATGCTGCAATGAATATAAAAGTGTGTACTGAACCTTCAATTTCTAAATGGCACCCATCACAAATAGCATATGGGAAGAGATTATGAACGGTTTATCATGTCTCTCCTCTGCCTATGGTCAAATATTTTGTAGATAACTTTTATATAACTACATTATATCTATATAACATTGGACTTTGTGTGGCTTCACATGGCAGTCACTGTAAGGATACCCATAATACATATACTTTTTAACTCTTCACATCTGCAATGTTATTGTAAGAAGTTCTGAATCTACTATATTCTGTATACTAATTGTCCATACTCAGTGACCCGCTATATATGCTTTATAGGCTCTAACAATCTATTGCCTGTGGGAGGAATCTTAAAATTGCTATTACCTTTAAAGAAGGTCCTAGACCAAAGGAAGAATTAGCGGGCTGGGAGAATGGGAGGCGAGAAAACTTTTTTAAAATCTGGCAACCATGGCTTAACTATCGTAAACTCACTTTGGGTTCTTGCCTTAGGCTATGTTCACATTACGTGTATGTCCGGCCGCATATTTTACACAGCCGGACATATACGTGTGAAACTCCGGCCGGGGATTTACGTAAGTTGCGGCCGGCTACATACGGTCCGCAAACTTACGCCCGTAGTCTACTTACGCTTCCCGAGCGCCATACATAGCGATCTGACAGCGGTCTTTTACTAGGACATTTTCGGCTAGCCCCGGACACCCCACAGAACCTTTTGGATTGGCAAATCAAAGTGCAAAAATGAATAAATCACCACTCCGTACGGGACCGCATGTTACGGCATTTCCGTCCTGAAACAATGGTCTGGTTCACTTTTAACGGCGCCGCATACGATCGGGGCGTAAGTTCTTGCGTAGTGTAAACTGTGCAGCCGTAGATCGTATACTTTCCATTGTACGCAAACTACGTAAATCTCCGGCCGCTTATTCACAGAGCGCGATACGGCCTGAAACTTACGTAGTGTGAACCCAGCCTTAGGGTATGTGCACACTGCTGAAAAGTGACCTAAACGCTCGAGAACTGCAGCGGTCGAGCATTTCCGCCCGTGTCATAGACTCCATTCAATGCACGGGCGGATTCCTTCCCCTGTCCAAAGAATGAACTTGATCATTCTTTGGACGGAGGAATGAATCCATACGGGAATAGAATGGAGTCTATGAGACGGGCAGAGACGCACACGCCGCAGTCCGCGAGCGGCTGATTACGCTTTGGAGTTTCCCTCACTTTTCAGCAGTGTGCACATACCCTTATACTGGACAGTTTCCTTACCACTACCTGACAGCATAGCTTTACACATATATATAAACCTCTGTTTTTTGGTCTTGTTTTTCCCCTTGAGTTTCACCCTCCCTCTTCTTATCCCTCCCCGTTTTCCTTTACAATCCCACCCGCATCCTGTTAAGCAGCCTTCTCAGTGACTTGTACACCAATGTATTTTTACTTGGAAATGCTTGTTTTTCCTCTCTATACTCTTTTTGTGTTGTAAAACTTTAGCTGGGAACAATTGTACAACATATCAGCTGCTTGTCTGTCGTTATCAAAAATTTCAATAAAATGTTAGGTTTGGGGGTCTTTACTAGACCTCAAGCTGCTGTTTTGTATGTTTGTCCTCCTGCAGCTGCATGAGAGGTGGTGGTGATCAGAAGTGCCTGGATGCTGCCGTTGTTATTGATTTTGGCATCTAGGGGGATAAAATGTGCAGTATCAAACCCCACTCCATACACCTTTGTGCTATACAGATATGTCAGGAAGAGATAAACCAGTACTTACAGTAGCTTACATGAGCTCCTAAACCCCTTGTGGCATCTGCATCCAGCTAAAATATCCTATTATTTCTTTGGGGTGTACCCGTGATGTTATGTGCGTAAATGAACTGTCCAGGCACATGTGTTGATGCAGCAGTAATTGTTGCTTTCAGTATCTGCAGAAAACAATAGGTTGTAAAGTTAGGGTCCTATTACACCAACAGATTTCTGACCAATTTATCTGACAGATTTTTAAAGCCAAAGCCAGGACTGGATTTGAAAAGAGGAGAGATCCCAGTCTTCCCTTTATGACCTGATCTCTGTTTATAGTCTGTTTCTGGCTTTGGCTTTAAAAATGTGTCAGATAAATTGGTCAGATATCTGTTGTGTAATAAGATGGATAGTTGGAATTTGGCCATAGTGTTAGTGTTGCTAGTAGAGATATGTGCACACAGTCAAATTTGGTTAAACGCTGATGTTAAGTGTAGATATGTAAAAAGACTACTCATGGTCAGGTGTGGCCCAGTAGGACATACACCACAGATGGGAGGGGATGTGAAAATCACTAAGCACTAGCTCTGGCTAGAGACCCACAAAGAGTTAAGTGTTACTGAAGAGTCCTCGACAGCTGTACTTCCTCTTTTGTCTTGCCAATTTTCCCTTCCAGATCAGAAAAAGCGTTTTTAGAATTTCTTTGCCTTTTCAGTGTGAACTGGCAACAGTCTTGGGTAAAACCACTACAGTCTAGACCCAGATCTGTTGTGAGTGTTCAGATCACAACCAGTCAGGAAAATGAGGTGGGACGTTTACACCCAACTCTGTGTCACTTGACATAGTTGGAGTTTCAATAAAAGTCTATGGGGTCTGAATAGGTCACAGAGAGAGGGTAGAAGAGCGCTTAGTAGCACAGTTGGCTCTCCGCTCATTCTACTGATCTGTCAGGGTCTGAACACTCAGACCCTACTCATTAAAAACTTTTGTCATGTCTCTCTTAAATAGCAAAAGTTTTTTTAAGCTTTGTTAGTATACAGGCCTTTGGTTAGTTTGCTTGCAGCATGTTTTAACTGGGAACTGGAACTAACTAGGCCTAAACCTTTTCAAAGGGCCAAGCTAACTAGTCTAGGTTTGCACTGTTCTCTGGCCAAGACCAGACTAGTCTGGCACGATCCATCCCTTCATGCCAGACTTCTCCCTCAAGCCACACTTATGGTAACAGCTGCCTGAGAGAAGGTCATGTGACCAAAGTTCTATAAACCCATGACGTGATAATATGAGAGAGATTCCTGAGAAACACATTAACTTTATACTGTTTGAAGTTGGAATATTGGTACTGAGACAGTGTATCCGTGTAGTGTCAATCTACTGTTGCTAATCTACCAACTGTATGTAGAAGATAGATGTAACGATGTACTGTATGAGTACATGGGTTGACCATCTCCTGTGACCATGGAAATTCACAAATCTCCTGTAGACATAAAATACTAGGAAATGTTAACAGGGTACTTTCTTTCAAATCAACCGTTTTTTTATTTAGATTTGTAATTTACTTCTATTTATAAATCTCAAGTCTTCCCATACTTATCAGCTGCAGTATGTCCTGCAGGAAATGCATTTTCTAAACCAGATAACTCCTTAAGGCTGCCGCTACACACAGCAGTTTTTTTTGGAATACAGCCACTGCAGTTTTTGAGCTTTAACTAAGAGAGGATTCAAAAGGAACAGCAAAGGAAATATAAAATAAGGCCTTATACGTCTGCTTTCTGCTGCAACCACTTCTGGCTCTTGTCAATAACTGCAATGGCGGTTTTTAACCCACCCCCCTACACACACAAAAAAAAAGAAGAAAAAAAAACTACGGTGTGTTATGACAGCCTCAACGCTGTTATGTCTACTTCTAGGCTATGTTCACACTACGTAAAACTATGGCCGTAGTTCTCGCCGCAGAACTACGGCCGTAGTTTTGAGGGGTGGAACATAGCCTTATTTTCAATGGTATCACGGCCGGAGCGTACACACATCGTATACGCTCCGTCCGGGATCCCATGCGGCGCCGGAAAAAACTGACATGTCAGTTTTCTGTGGCCGAATTCACTGAATTCCGGCCACAGAAAGACCTGTCAGTTCACACAGTGAAGCGAGCGGCTCTGGCCACTCGCTTCACTGTGGGCTATGGGAAGCTCTGATGCAGGTGCGCGCTGATGCGCCCGCATCAGAGCTCCGCGGCCGTAAAGATCACCCGGCTGGTACTTAAGGGTCACGGAACGGCCGGTCTTACACGCCGTGTGAACATAGCCCTAAACTATAATGACCAGACCACCATTTCTCATTTTAGAGCATTTCTGCATTATCCAGGCAGACCTGTTTTGTCTTTTGATAATCTTTTTTCTCCTTTGTGGAAGAGGCGAGGCTATTACTCTGTTTCAAATTAGAGCCAATATATTTTCATTTGCAAGAATGATCTGCATAATAGGAAAATGAGTTTTACTTGATTGTTTTCCTTTGGGTGTTGGGTTAACTCTACTATTATTGCCAGAAACTGCATCGAAATGATAAAGCATAGTCCAAAATACCATGTGCAAACAAAATCTCTGCTTTTTTTTTTTTTTTTTTTTTTTAAATCCTATAGCTTAAAACACTCGGCCATTTACAGCCAAATACCATATGCCAAAATTAATTGACAGTATTTTCAGGCAATAAAACACAGATGATTTTTATATAAAAGATGCAAAGTATGGCTGTTTTTGTACAGAAATCTTCCTATTTGTGTGTGTGTGTGTGAACATGGCCTTGGATTTGTACCATGTTGAGATGTACTTATGGTATGACTGGTGGAAAATAAGACAGAATTTGGATGGTTCAAGAAAAAAAACTTAGTTTGGGATTACTTTATAAATCTCAAGTCTTTCAGTACTTATCAGCTGCTGTATATCCTGCAGGAAGTTGTGTATTCTTTGCAGTCTGACACGGTGCTCTCTGCTGCCACCTTTGTCTGTGCCACAAACTGTCCAGAGCAGTAGCAAATCCCCATGGACAACCTTTACTTCTCTGGACAGTTCCTGACACAGACAGAGGGGGCAGCAGAGAGCACTGTGTCTGACTGGAAAGAATACACCACTTCCTGCAGGACATACAGAAGCTAAGTACTGGAATACTTTATTAGAAGTAGTTTACGTAGTTTCTGATACCGGTTGATTTTCAAACAATTATTTTTCTCTGGAATACCCCTTTAATGATTTAGCCATATTGGTGTTATTATTATACAATTCTGTCTTATTAAAATGCTATTTTAGTCACATGAGTAACGGGGACATTATGTATGAAGTTGCCGTTCCATATTAACGATTGCATTTACCAGTCTTCTACTAATGTATGTTCTGCTGCCATTCTTTATGCTGGTGCAGAATTACATTTTCTAGTGTAATCTTTTGGGTTGTGAGTCATGATATTTATTCTTTTAATTTGGTGGCGGCAGCCATGCAATGTGTACGGAAGTAATTACACAGATTTACAGACACTTTTATCAAGGCAAAGTTGTGTGTCTTGGGAAATGAACAAATAAAACTGTTTTATATGTCTGATCATTGACTATGCTCATGTTTCATATTGCTTCAAACAGGGTTAAAACCGGAGTCCAGGACACCTTTATGACTTATGAAGTTTACAAGGATGAAATCACACTGCAGTTAGTGGAAAAGGCCTGTCAGATGTTGGGTAAGTGTGCATGGGATATAGATATTGTGTACCGGAAAATGTTCACTAATCTCATTATACAATATATTGCATTATACAGTAATGAAAGTTGGATGCCGCCCTAAGCCATAGGCTGTATCCATGTTTTCTAAGACTCCCTAGGGCAGCATCCAACTTCTTCACCCACCAGTAATGAAATGCTGCATGCTCATGGTACGCTCATCCCTAAAAATACACGCTAGGCTCTGGGCTATTATGAATTATAAGCAGAAACTTCCTTTAACTGCCTTCAAGTGAGACCAAGCAAAATTAAAGTTGGCTACACTAGGGATGTCACCATACCAGAATTTTGAGTTCGATACCGATACCAGATTTTTTATTTCGATACTCGATACCAGTTCGATACTTAATAAAGTTTGGGGAAAAAAATGCTAAAAAATACAAATGTAATGACCCCGCCCAGACTGCGGATATGATGCTGGGATGCATACTTCCTTGTGCACAACTCCCAGCATACTTCATTGTGCACAACAAATCCCAACATACCTGCTGGGAGTTGTGCACAAGGAGGTATGCTGGGAGTTGCAGTTGTGCAGCAGATCCCAACCCTTCACCCCCAAGTCCTGGACCAGATCCACTGCCACTGTAGCAATGGCTCCTGGAGGCGGATAGATGCACACTAGCAGGTCCTGAGTACACCATGGCAGCGCCCAGTTTATAAAGGACTGCTGACCACATATTATGGCCCAGTGTATAGGGGGATGCTGATAAATCACTATGGCACTATAAGACCCTGTCATTGTTATGATGCTTCCCTGCAACAGGCACAGGTGGAGGAGCTATGAGGAAGGTGTATGCCCACCAGGGGTGTCTCAGCGCTCACCTTTCTCCCCGGATAAGACCAGCATTCCAAGGGTGACAGCCCTTCTCCTCAGGCAGGGTCAGCGGAGGGTGCCTCAGTGCTGGTGATTAAGTGTTCGCACCACATCTGTCATCTGCCGTTGTTCCGGGAGGGCCGCGTCTCCTGCAGCGCTTCCTGTGTGTCTGCCCTCCCCCGTGCAGCTGCTGTTTTTCTCACCTTCTGTCCGTGCCTCCTCCTCGGTCCAAGTTAACCCTCTCCGCACGCTTCTCACTCTTTTCTCACCCCTGGAGCTGCTCAGGAGGGGTCATATGCCGCTGTCAGTTGTGACAGCGGCATGTACTCAGTAAAATAGCCGTCACTAGCCACCGCTGAGTGTCGGCTATTTGAAGTTTGCGCCGCTGTGAGCAGAGGGTGCGCGGGCTGAGGAGGGGGCGGCACACAGAGAACACGGCCGGCGCTCATCAAGCCGCCCGCTGTGTTCTCTGCTCTATACTTTATGTTAAGCTGCGCTATTAGGCAGCTTAAAATAAAGTATCGATACCACAAATCCTGGTACTGAATCGTTTTTTCGCCCGGAATATCGACAGTAGTATCGATATTTCGGTGCATCGTGCATCACTAGTCTACACACCTCCAATATTTGTCAGCCGAATGAGTGTTTGGCCAACACATCTCTCCTGGGGAGGAGTAAGCCACAGCCAGACAGCTCTGAAACCCAGTTACTCCTTTGCGACCAAAAGGTTTGAGCGGTAAAACTCTATCACGAAAACTCCAACTCGATCACTGTCTTCATCGACATCATCCCCCTTTGGAGTGTCAGAGGACCCCATACACCTTATACTTTCAGCCATAGACACTGTCATCATTGGGTTCCGCCAATGTTAGTATGAAGCGTATGGGAACCTTAAAGTTGGCCATACATATTAGATGTGTCAGCTGAATCAACTTATTTTATCCAGACAGGCTGACCATCTAATGTGTTTTGGGGTCTCCCAACAGAGATAAGGGTTGGGTATGTTGGATTTAAACTGTCCAATCCTTTGTTTCTAGAGAGGTATACTGCTGTCAGAGGAGGGATCAGCAAAGTGAGCTATCGGCTGAATGAGCTATCTTAAAGGGGTACTCCGGTGAAAATAATTTCCGTTCTAATTAACTGGTTTCAGAAAGTTTATATAGTTTTGTAATTTACTTCTATTTAAAAATCTCTAGTCTTCCCGAATTTATCAGCTGCTGTATGTCCTGCAGGAAATATTTTCTTTTCAGTCTGACACACTTCTCTCTGCTGCCACCTCTGTCAGATACAGGAACTGTCCAGAGTAATAGCAAATCCCCATAGAAAACCTTTCCTGCTCTGTACAGTTCATGTCTCAGACATAGGTGACAGCAGAGAGCACTGTGTAAGACTGAAAAGAAAACTATACTTCCTGCAGGACAAACAGCAGCTGATAAGTATGGGAAGACTTGAGATTTTTAAATAGAAGTAAATTACAAATCTAAAAAATCGTTGATCTAAAGCGCTGTGGCTGGTTTGGAGTTGATATGTTTTATGTAACAATGTATTTGTGTATCCTGCAGGGGAAGGTAAAATAATGTAGGGGCTAGCGAAGCCAGATGAATACTTAATGTGTATATGTAATGTTGTTTTAATCACAGTAGTAACAATTATGCTGATATTGCACGTAGCTATGCACAGATATACTGGTGATTTTAGTATTGCGGTAATGTCCTACCTGTTATTCACCAGTGTTCTCAAGTTCATCTTGTAGGGTGTAGACAGGAGGAAATAAAGTTCTGGTTATCGGGGTTGGGAGCGAGCCCCGGCCGGTGGCTCTGCTGCTACCTAACGCCCGACGCGGTGGAGTGAGATCAAAGGAGTCCACATATGAGTGACGTCACTGTAGTGGATACGGAAGCCGATGTGTGGCAAAAAGACATCTAACGCGTTTCAGCGAACTTGCGGTCGCCCTCGTCAGAGATGATGCCGGCTCCTATGCTTCCTCCTTATATGGACTACTCCACCTATCATTCTTCTTCCTCTTGCGGTCATATTGGGATAAGTAGTGTTCATAGGTGGTTACTGCTGTTTGTGCTACGGCACAATCCTCATCTACTCAAAGCGTTTACTCTTTCATTAGAGGCTTAAAAATATGCTGTGTTGTTTGCGAACTAATCCAATTTAAAACACAAGATTCAATTTAAAAACGCAAACAGTTCCAGGTCTGCATTTAGGCCATGAGGAATGAGACTGTTAAGCCTAAAAATCCATTCCGTTTCTACCCTTGACATCTGTTCAATATAGTTTCCACCTCTCCAATTCGGGATCACTATCTCTATACCTGCAAATTGTGCATTTTTAAATGTTCCAGAGTGTTGCTCTACGAAGTGTTTATATACAACATTTCCTGTCAATGTTGTATATGTGCTCTGTCATGCGTGTACTTAATTGTCTCTTAGTTCTCCCTATATATAATTTGCCACATGGGCACTTGATATAATATATCACCCCCTTACTTTTACATGTAATGTGTTTCTTAATTTGAACTGTTCTATTCTCTTCCTGGATCGAAGGAACTATAATCTGTTTACCTGCTACTATGCAGGGTTTACACCCTTTGCAAGGAAAAAATCCATTTCTCTCTGCTAAAAATCCCTGTGTCTCCCTAATGTTATTATGTCTTTTGTGATGGCATTTAGTGGTGGGAGCCACTAAATTCCCCAAGTTCTGCGCTTTCTTGAAGATAAAGTTAGGTTTCTCGGACAATTTCTCTCCTATTATTTTGTCGTTTTTCAAAATATCCCAATGTTTTTGTACTATCTGTCTAAATCTATGACTTTCTTTGCTATATGTGGTGATAATGGGGATTTTTATCCGTTCTTCCCTAATCTCTAAGTTGTTTTCTGTATTCATGTCTTTATTCTTCAAGTATTCTTCTCTATTATGTTCTCCTACTTCCAGGGCGGTCTGTTGCATTTTTCCTACCTCGTATCCTTTAGAGGCAAATTTTTTCTGTAATTGTGTTGCTTCTTTCACATATTGTTCTTTTAAAGTGCAATTTCTGCGTAATCTAATGAATTGACCCTTAGGGATGTTTAATAACCAGTTGGGTAAGTGACAACTGTTTCTGTTAATAAAACTATTACTATCTGTGGGTTTATAATATGTTCTGGTTAAAATTTGATTTTCCTGAATGTAAATGGTCAGATCTAAAAAGTGTATCTCTGTTTGACTGTATTCGGGGGTAAAGGTAAGATAAAAACTATTTTTATTAATATCATTTAAAAAAGAAACAAGGGTGTCCTTACCCCCCTTCCAGATGAATACAACATCATCAATAAAACGATGCCATAGGGCGAAATTCGCGTCCAGCTTGCCCGTGGGGAATATGTGGTCCTGTTCCCACCGGCCTACATACAAGTTAGAATAGCTGGACGCGAATTTCGTCCCCATAGCGGTCCCCCACCTCTGTATATAAAAATCACCTTCATAATAAAAATAGTTATGTGTTAAAATAAAAGTGATACAATTCCCTAGAAAATCAATTTGTTCCTGTTTAAAACGTCCAGATTTTTTCAGAAAAAATTCTGCGGCTTCTCTACCTTTGTCTTGTTGAATAATCGTGTATAGAGAAGTGACGTCTAAAGTGCATAATATAAAGTGCTCCTCCCATTTTACTTTCTCTAAAAGTTGTAAAATGTGTTTGGTATCTTTCAAATAAGCTGGGAGGTTCTGAGTGCAAGTTTGTAAAAATGTATCCACATAGCCTGATAGATTAGCTGTGAGGCTATTTATTCCTGATATGATGGGACGTCCTGGGGGGGATTCTTGTGACTTGTGGATTTTAGGAATATGATAGAACACAGGAATGTGAGGGGCACCATTTAATATGTAGTTCTTCTCTGTGGTTGTTACTATCCCTTGATCCACACCTTTAGTAACTAATTCTATGAGTTCCTTCTTATATACAGAGGTTGGGTCTCTCCTTAATTGTTCGTATGTCTGGTTGTCTCCCAACAATCTCAGGGATTCCTTATGGTAGTATTCCCGTTCCATAATTACTATGCTGCCCCCCTTGTCTGCCGGTCTGACTATTATTTTGTTATTATCTTGTAGTAATTTGATTGCTTCTTGTTCCCTCTTAGTTAGATTGTATCTCCCTCTTTTGTTTCCATTCTGTTTATTATTATTTATGGATAATTGTCTTATGTCTTTTATAACCATCTGTTCAAATGTGGTGATGGCTTCGTAGAGCAACACTCTGGAACATTTAAAAATGCACAATTTGCAGGTATAGAGATAGTGATCCCGAATTGGAGAGGTGGAAACTATATTGAACAGATGTCAAGGGTAGAAACGGAATGGATTTTTAGGCTTAACAGTCTCATTCCTCATGGCCTAAATGCAGACCTGGAACTGTTTGCGTTTTTAAATTGAATCTTGTGTTTTAAATTGGATTAGTTCGCAAACAACACAGCATATTTTTAAGCCTCTAATGAAAGAGTAAACGCTTTGAGTAGATGAGGATTGTGCCGTAGCACAAACAGCAGTAACCACCTATGAACACTACTTATCCCAATATGACCGCAAGAGGAAGAAGAATGATAGGAGGAGTAGTCCATATAAGGAGGAAGCATAGGAGCCGGCATCATCTCTGACGAGGGCGACCGCAAGTTCGCTGAAACGCGTTAGATGTCTTTTTGCCACACATCGGCTTCCGTATCCACTACAGTGACGTCACTCATATGTGGACTCCTTTGATCTCACTCCACCGCGTCGGGCGTTAGGTAGCAGCAGAGCCACCGGCCGGGGCTCGCTCCCAACCCCGATAACCAGAACTTTATTTCCTCCTGTCTACACCCTACAAGATGAACTTGAGAACACTGGTGAATAACAGGTAGGACATTACCGCAATACTAAAATCACCAGTATATCTGTGCATAGCTACGTGCAATATCAGCATAATTGTTACTACTGTGATTAAAACAACATTACATATACACATTAAGTATTCATCTGGCTTCGCTAGCCCCTACATTATTTTACCTTCCCCTGCAGGATACACAAATACATTGTTACATAAAACATATCAACTCCAAACCAGCCACAGCGCTTTAGATCAACGATTTTTTAGATTTGTTTTCTACACCACTACAGAGGACACGGAATCCTCGAGATCTATTTAGCAGCACGGTGGCCAGGTATCTGCAGTGCAGCGCCGATTAGTGTATACCTCCACGAAGTATTCACTCATTGTATTATCTGTAAATTACAAATCTATATAACTTTCTGACACTAGTTGACTTGAAAGAAAAAGCGTAAGGGTATGGCCATCTTAGGGCCCTATTACACCAACAGATTTCTGACAGATTTGTGCAGCCAAGGCCAGGAACAGACTATAAACAGCGAATAGGTAATAAAGGAAAGACTGGATTTCTACTTTTTCAAATCCATTCCTGGTTTTGTCTGTAAAAATCTGTCAGATATCTGTGTGTGTAATGGGGCCCTTAACCCAGCGAGGCTGTTAGCTACAGTCTGACCTACTGCTACCAATAGCCAAGAAGCTGGGACACAGAATCAGAAAGCTTCTCTGGCAGATTATTGGAACAGCATTAGTTTATGAGCTTGAAGAAAAGGTATTACAGACTGACAAATTGCGTTTGCTTTCTGTTTTCCCCTCATTTATTTCTTGGTTTATTGTTCCTTTAACTCAAGGGAAAATATAATCAGTCAGGCAAATGTAATGTGACAGCCCCCATAGATACTAGAGATGTGTGCCTGGATATATAGAGATGTGCTACCTTTTATCTGACATTGATTACAGTGGAGGGGGAGGAGCAGAGGAAGAAGAGAAGGGAGGAAGGCACAATATCGGAGGCTACTCAGGGGTCACAATGTATTTATTCAGCCTCAACAAAATTATCCAAAGACAGTAAAAGAGGTCAGTTAGAAATGACACAAAGGGGTGCAATAGCTGAACTGCAAAGTAAGACTTACTTAATAATATATTAATTAATATTATTATTAGTAGTAGTAGTTACATTTTTTAATAATCTGTGCTTTACCTCACAAATCTCTGTAACCAGGGCTAGCTTCAGATTTTTGCAGGCTCTTGGGCAACAGAGCCTCAGCGGGCCTCTCATTCATCCACTATGCACAATGACTTGAGACACCACTAACATACACAAACACACATTACTGACACAGACACTTACTGACACACATTTACTAACACACACACACACATTACTGACTACACACAATGACATACACATTACTGACTGACACACATTGCTGACTTACACACACACACACACACACACACACACACACACACACACACACACTGACTGACACACATTACTGACACACACACACACACACTCACACACACACACTGACTGACACACATTACTGACACACTGGCGGACACACATTACTGACTAAAACACACACTCAGCACTTACAGCTCAGTCCTCTCCCTCTTCCTGTCTGCCCAGCTAATCTCCACACTGTAGTATTGAAGACCTGCGGGTCATGTGATCAGGTCCTTCATCCCTCTCTCTGCTGGATGCTCACAAGTCCTGCTCTTTCTCTGTCTTCTGATGTTCAGCCCCTCACCCTGCACTACTGTGAGCAGGTTGAACATGAGAACACTGGGCCCCTCTCCCTCTCTGGGCCCCTGGAGGTGCTGTGGTGATAATTTTTTTAAAAAAATTGTACTTTGTTTGACAAGGAACATGGCTGTGCTGGAAAAGTTCACATATATATTTTAAATATACGTAATAAAAGTTAATTTTTATTAAGGGGGGTGATTAATTAAAGGGGTTTTGTACCCCGGGCTACGGCCTGTTGGTTTGGAGTTTATTTGAATTAAGGGACCCCTGACCCTCCTGAGAGGGCTCAAATGTGTGTATGGAAAAGGAATGTGGCTTCACCAAAAAGGGACATGGCTTAAGATGTGACAAAATGTAGAGGACCGGGCCAATTTCAATTTTTGCGTTTTCGTTTTTTCCTCCTTGTGCTTAAAAGGCCATAGCACTTGCATTTTTTCACCTAGAAACCCACATGAGCCCTTATTTTTTGCGCCACTAATTGTACTTTGCAATGACAGGCTGAATTTTTTCATAAAGTACACTGCGAAACCAGAAAAAAATTCAATGTGTGGTGAAATAAAAAAAAAAAGCATTTCTTTTATTTGGAGGGTATTTTTTGTACGCCATTCGCCCTGGGGTAAAACTGAGTAAAACATGTTATATATGTTCCTCAAGTCGTTACGATTACAATAATATGTAACATGTATAACTTTTATATTATGTGATGGCTTGTAAAAAATTCAAACCATTGTTAACAAATATATGTTCCCTAAAATCGCTCCATTCCCAGGCTTATATCGCTTCTTTGGTCTATGGGGCTGTGTGAGGTGTCATTTTTTTGGTACCTTGATTGCGCATATGCGACTTTTTGATCGCTTTTTATTACAATTTTTCTGGATTTGATGCGACCAAAAATTTGCAATTTTGCACTTTGTTTTTTTTTTTTTGCGCTTACGCCGTTTACCATACGAGATCAGGAATGTGATTAATTAATAGTTCGGGCGATTACGCATGCAGCAACATCAAACATGTTTATTTATTTATTATATTATTATATTATATTTATTTATAACATGGGAAAAGGGGGGGTGATTCTGACTTTTATTAGGGGAGGGGGCTTTTTACTAATAATAACACTTTTTTTTTCTTTTACACTTATACTTGAAGCCCCCTTGGGGGACTTCTAGTATAAGTGCACTGATCTTTCATACAGATCTATGCTGCATAGATATGCAGCATAGATCGATGAGATAGGCACTCGATTGCTTCCTGCTGCTGCAGCCGGAAGCAACCAAATGCCGAGCCAGGATCAGCGCCATTTTGTCGAAGACCCCTAGACACCAGGGAACGGCTGCATCAGGTAATCAGATGCAGCTGTCATTTTTGACAGCTGCATCCGATTATCTAATTAGCGGACACGGCGATCGGACCGTGCCCGCTAATAGCCGTGGTCCCGGGCTACATGCGGCACCCGGGACCGCGGCTGCCGCTCGGTTCCGCTCTGGACAACTGTGGGTGACCCTGGACGTACAGGTACCTCTAGGATCGCCTAAGGTTAAAGGGAATCTGTCAGCTGCGAGTGACATTACGAACGGCTGACACTATTAGATAGCTGTGAGGGAAAGGCGACACATGGTATCCTTCATATATCTGTGTGCTCCTGCATGCCTCTTAGTAAAACAGACAGGACCTGCAGAACAATGTGCTGTAGCTGGCCGTCCTCTACTGAGTATAGCATCTTTTGGTAATTTGCACAATCCTACTGTAATAAAGTGTTGTTTGTGCCACACTCTGGCCGCCTCACCACTCCTTTCTCTTCATGAATAATCAATCATCATTAGAGATGAGCGAACCGGGTTCGGGTTTGAGTCGATCCGAACCCGATCGATCGGCATTTGATTAGCTGGGGCTGCTGAACTTAATTAAAAGCTCTAAGGTTGTCTGGAAAACATGGATACAGCCAATGACTATATCCATGATTTCCACATAGCCTTAGGGCTTTATCCAAGTTCAGCAGCCACAGCTAATCAAATGCCGAACGTGCGGGTTCGGATCGACTCGAACCCGAACCCGGTTCGCTCATCTCTAATCGTCATCTTTAGGCAGTGTATATCTGAAAGAACCAGTCAGATATAGTTGAATCTCTAAACCCAAATGTGTTCACCTGTCTACAGACCTGCCAGCAGTTCATCCTTAGGTTCAAATCCCCTGATGGAAGTTTTTTCTCATTATTGTATCATTTTTAAGGCTATGTTCACACACAGTATTTTTGGTCAGTATTTTGCAACCAAAACCAGGAGTGGATTGAAAACACAGAAAGGCTATGCTCTCACAATGGTCAAATTGAGTGAATGATCATATTTTAATGGCAAATAACAGCCATTATTTCAAAACAACGTCTATTGTTTTAAAATAAGGGCAATTATTTGCCATTAAATGGCAGCCATTTGGAGTCAGAGATTCAAATGCCAGCTACAGCACACTATCATCACCTTAGGTAGGGCCTGGGTGCTGACAGATTCCCTTTAAACCATGATAAATTAGGCGCGTGAGGAGGCCACTATTCCTTCCCACTTTACTGCAGCTCTTGCCTGCCCACTAGGCAAGCAGGGTTTACACCTGGCATATTCCATGGGAAAGGAGAAATCTGCTTATTTTCTGTGGCATATGCCAAGGGCGGACATTGATAGACGTGCCCCCATATGTCTCCTTGACCTAACAGCTATCCAGAACTGTCATTTGTTTGTAACCTGAATTACAGCTGACAAACTCCCTTTAAGAACTCAATAATACAACAGTATGCAGTAGTAACAGCTGCAGGGATCCAATAGGTTACGTTTTCAATCGGCCATTATTTGATGTCTGGGTGCATCTACATAAAAATGCAATTCCGCATGTTACATTACCACATCTATTTTCTTCTAAGCAGAAGTTAGTGAATTATTTTTCATATTTCATTTGCATATTTAATGAATCAGGAATATGAAATCTTCTGTAATTGAGACTTAATTACAATTCACTGTTCCCCAGGTGTTTCGCCGGAGGCTGTTCTACAGCAGTTTGGAGAGTATTTCTTTGAATTCTGTAAAAGGTCAGGCTATGACCACATGCTGAGGACTCTGGGAGGAAACCTCTATGAATTCATAGCTAACCTGGATGCCTTACACAGTTATCTCTCGCTGTCCTACCAGGTGAACACATATGAACTGCATGTAACTGTGCTGTGCTCACTTACCGATAATGCATGTTGTAATCTAAGATTCAAGACAAGAAGAGGTGAACTGGAAGAATAATCTCTTATGTATTAAGTCCATTTGGATTATATTGGGATTCTGTATATGCCCAGGTTAAAGAGGCCATACTATTAAAACCATTGAGAGGTGACGTGAGTAACATTGACTCTGGTTACAATGGCACCTGATAAGGGGTGGGGTATAACGGGTGACAAGTGAAGAGACAGATGGGTGAAAGTTCATATGTATAAAATAAGCAAGTGTAAGGATCTGAGCAAATATGGCAGGGGGCAAGTTTTGATGGCTTAATGGCTCGGTCAGAGCTCCTCCTAAGAAGGGACATTGCAGAGTGGGTAGTAGAAGCTACAAAGCTACCATATTTACTCTGTGCTTGTTCATTCACCTGGAAATATCTAGCAAGAAAAATCTCAGTAATGTCTAAACCTACCTATCATTTCAATTTTTTTCTTAACTGCATCATTTTTGTCAGACTCTTCGGAGACGTAACAAGGAATTTTAGTGCTTTCAATGGTGTTTTTGAGCCCCTGGGATCCTCCTCTATGCTGCACAGCTATTTCTCATTCATAACATTTTGACAGTAGTATTCAGTAGTATTCAGACAGGTTCTTCTTTCCCTGACTTCTCTAGCCAATCACAGCACAGCACATAACAACACGTCCTATACTCCTCTTTGTACTGTGCGAGCTGGTTATTTATACAATACACTACTATAGATGACGAGTGGGTGAGCAGGTGTAAATGATGCTTCGGGTTTGCCAAAGGCAGGAATGAAATGCATAGCAGCAGTTTTATAGCAAGCAGCATTGAACCCTAAGCAGTCAACAGGCTGCAGCGGGAGAGGATTTACACAGTACACTGCTATAGGTGGCATGTGGGGGAGAAGGGGTTACTGATTTGGTTTGGGGCTGGGTTTGCAGGGTGTGAACAAGAAGGAAATAAACAGTGGTTGCAAAACAAGCAAGCAAAGGGTTACAGTAACCCCCAATGCTGCTGAAATAAGAGGAAAGCCTTTACCCTGTATAGACAATGCATGATGCCTGGAGTCTCACAGATTGCTGGTACACAGCTGAGGCTTTCTCTGCCTTTCTTTTCCTTGCTTCTTCTCCCCTGTACAGAACGCATGGTATGCTCCACCCCTACTTCATATGTTATCTTGCTTAAGCTGTTACTAGAGACAGATTTCCCCTAACAATAGGCAGTGGACAGTCGATAGCAGGGAAAGAGACACCTAGTGGCTAAGAGTTCCACGTTATTAGAGAGTACTGATCTAGTAACCTATTACCCAAACCCTGGGAACAGCAACTATATCCCACAACATTGCAACTATTCTGCCATATAAAACACATTGGAAATGATTGCGTAGCATACAGTGTATAATGTTTGTTAACCTAGTGACCATGGTGTGGTTTTAAAAGATGCTGCAATACTCATCCCTATTTCTCCTCAAACCCTTAGTAATAGTTTGGCTTTCAAATCCCACAAATGACTCTTATACCCTTGTTCTGTGCAGGCCATGAATGCCCCATCTTTCAGGGTAGAGATGAATGATGATGGCTCAATGCATCTGCATTATTACTCAGACAGGAGAGGACTGTGTCACATTGTTCCAGGTAATACAGCTATCTATCATATTTTTGGTTGATAAATGTAACATGCAGGTTCCAGGACAAAGAAGCTGCAACCCAGCACTCCCACCATTTTTAAAACCATTTGGCCAGTGGAATCACTTTAGAGATCTCTTCAGCTAAAGATCCTTACACAAAGTTGGTTGTTATTTAAGCTTATATAAACATTAATATATCTATTATTCTGTTATTAGGCATCATGGGGGCCGTAGCTATGGACTTTTTTAAAACTGAAATTTCTATGGAGATAATAAGTCAATCGGACGAGGAAGAAAGAACGGGGAAAAAAGAACACATTGTTTTTCTAGTTACTCAAAGACCAATAGTTCCACCTAAATCTTCCAATAAGCAGACATCGAAGGAAAATAACATACAGGTTTGTCACCATTTTCTGTTGCCTATTGTAGTTGTTGTCTTTGCCTTTTTTTTGTCGTGAGGTTGGACTAGTTTAAAGATTTACGTCATCCTTGAGAGGAAAGAACAATAATCCTGCAGTGTCCCCTGCCCATGTGTGCAGTAATATACGATATAATGGTGGCAGGAGACTGTGCCAGCAGAAGGAATCTATCATATTTCTGTCATTGCTAAAAATGATATGTTAGTTTTCCAATAAGGCTGCAGATAGCAGATGTATTGAACAGTTGTGCTGTGAACATTATCTATTGGATCCTGACAAGCACTTTGGGGATGATAATGAAGCTAACTGCACCTGGGTCCTTCCCTATGCGGCCAGCGTTCCTGGCCCATAATACACCAGTGTCATCCAAACACGTTTTCATTACTTTCATATCTCTGAAATTTAACAGCCTTCTGGCATGAAACAAGAAACTAAGGTGCAATAAGTGAACTCTTACAAATCCCCTAATAATATTTTATTAAAGGGAAACTATAAGCAAGTTTGTCATGTGAACCTGCTGGTATGTACCAGTTGTGGCAGAGCTGCTCATTCCTGCGCCACATTTTTAAATTTTCCTATAAAGCAACACTTTTGAGATCCAAAGTAAATATGCTAAATAGCCCATTTGATGAACTGGGGGTGCTCCTGCTACTAGGTTGAACTTTAATTGCCACATTACTTAGCACAACATAGACATGTTAAGAATAAAAAAATTTTTTTTAGTTCAAATGAGTAGTAAAAAAATATATATCTGGGTAATGCAGTCACTGTGATTCAGTTATCAACAAAACATGAGCCTTACAGAGGACTATAGGGTTGTTTTTTTTAACAGAAGCCTTCCAGCAGTATAAAGTGTATGGGGATCTGCTTTCATAGGCACCAAAATGGTATCACGCCTCTTGGCACACCAAGGGGGGGTTTATGAAGACTGGCGTACTCATATGCTGTTCTTAACCTAGGCCACGCCCCCTTCCCCCCACCGGATCCACTAAGAGGCGCACAAATTTTTTACATCCGGCCAGGTGCCTGAACCTGTGCCCGTTGTACCAAATCTAGATTTGGATCATGATTTACACCTGCGATCAGGCATAAATCATGGTAAATGCAGTGTGGGAGGAGGCCACGCTTCCCCCCTGCCTTACCGCTCCCCCCCCAATTTCCCCTACCCTATTAATTTTAGGTTAGTAGTAGTTTACTGTATTCAAACTGTATCATTGTCAGCAAAGGGGATGTATAGGAAGTTCCAAAAGTGATTTGGTAACATGTTCTCTCTAGATTTCTTCTCAGACTATTGAAAATGCTGTTAACAAACTACGAGACCGAGCAAACCAAATGTCTGCCTGCCCTGTAAAGAAGAAGAATCACTGGGGGACCATACGGGGAATTGTTCAGTTTGGAAGAGGTATTTATGCTCCACAACTTATGTTGGGCTGTTTGTGAAAGACATTTTTTCTTTCATTGGATTATCTATAAGTTTAGCAGATATTGGAGTTTCAGCTAAGAAGGTCACCATTTCTCAGAGGTGAGATTCAGTTTCTGATCACTGTGGTAGAAAAAATGCTTCTCTCTCAACTCATCAGGTTGCCAGCTCCCCTCCAAAACTTAGTATTAACTTTTAAAAGCCACAAAAATCCAACTAGAGAGAGTCACTGAGTCCTATCTCAACCCAGAGCTGAAATGTTTTTTTTTTTACTGGAGTTTTTGTCACCTTTTTTGGTCCAGCAACTAGGTCATGTGATGGTAGCGTTTCAGCAAACAAAACCAGCACACAAAAAAGATCATTCACACGTAAAGTCAAAAGCACCAGAAAAAAATACCACAAAAAACTGCAAATGCATGTAAAAAACATTATGGCAGTTTCTCTGGCTTTTTTTTTTTTTTTTGGTGCCTGAAAAATGACACACAAAAAGGATGTGTGAGGGCACCCTTATGATTCTAAAAAAAAAAAAAAAATACCAGAGGGTGGAAGTTTTAAAAAAAGGAAAAGCTATACTCACCCCTCCTGTTGCTCCCAGTGCAATGTTGTGCTTTGCTCTAAGCAGCAATAATGCTGGAATAGGAGTGAAGGGAAAGGTGAGTATCTTTTTTTTTTTTTTACTTTCCACACCCAATCCTTGCCCACTGGCAATTTATTTTCGCAGATTTTCCCATTCTGGCGGTGGGATTGGGGCAAAAGTTTAGGTGTTGCCTGGGACCCAATAGATACAACCTATGTATCTGGTTTGTAAGAGCTAAAAGAGGTGTGAAGTACCTTATCATAGTTTTACTACAGTAAGAACTAAATGACAGATAACTAGATGGATATGGATGTGATAGATAGATAGATAGATAGATCGATTATATGAATGAAGGGGAATGAGTCGGAATAATGTTTTTCCTTTTAAATTTGAAGACTTGAAAACCCTCCAGAATTGTGCTTAGAATTACTGATGGTTTTGAGGGAATAAAGCAGATCTATGTTCCCCTGTGTAGTGTAGGTGTCTCCTACATTTGTAGTCTCTTAACCCTTTTTAGCTAATCTAAATAGTTTCGCTCCATAAACCTTGATATCATATTATCTCTCATCTGCTCAATTAGTTTTACTACAACACAAAACCCATCAGGATAAAGACTGCGGCGGCTGCCTATCAATTTGTTATTGACCCTGATCCTCTCTGATGTTACTGAACTCAGATTTCTTCTCACCAACCTAATAGAATTAACATAAGTTTTGTTGCAGGTAAAATGTTAAGGGGATTTCTGCCCGTGTATCCAAAGACTCTCTGGGTTGATGTTAAAACCTTCTGTAATGGGCTTCCATTTCATATAGTGTTTGATGAAGAGGTAAGAGATTATGTTATCCATTATTCTGAATTGATTTTGTATTTCTCACTATTACTGCAGGTTTGTTAATAAAAATTGGAATGCGGGAATGTGTAAAGAAGTGGACACTGGGAAATATTGGCCAGGGCTCTAAGCTAGAGTCTGATGTAGTCTTAGATAGGATATACAGGCACAATGGTGTACCATGTTTCTCCAAAAATAAGACTGGGTCTTATATTATTTTTTTTCTCTATACTGTAGCCCCACTCTATACGGTAGTTAGCCCCATACTACACAGGGTGGTCTACAGACCTGTACTCTGACCCAGGAAGTCTCTCTCATCTTCCAAATCATGGCAGATCCACTTCAGACTGGGGCTTGCATCAGGGAACCGAGCAGTGGATGTGATCTCTTCATAGCTATAACCCCTCTCTCCCCTGACAAAGTGCTGCTTTTATGTGCCCCCATCTGCCCTGCTCATTCCTTTATACTCCCTGCAGTCACTGTCAGTCCTTGTGTTTCCCATCCTCTCCATTCTTGCTATAATGTGCCTGCACTTACACGCAGCTTTACACACTGCTGCTATAATGTGCCTGCACTTACACTCAGCTATACACACTGCTGCTATAATGTGCCTGCACTCACAATCAGCTATACACACTGCTGCTATAATTTACCTGCGCTCACACTCAGCCATTCACACTGCTGTATAGAAAATTGTCTGTCACTGTCCTCCTGCACAGCTTTGTGATTCTCTTTTTCTGATTGGTCCATGCTGAACACACACCCCTTCCCCATTGCTGTCATGTGACCACACAGTCCTCTGACAGCAGCCCTGCTTCTCTATTCTAGCCTGTTGTACTACACTACTGCATTATGGGGATTTACAGTTCCATCCTGTATCTACAAACTGCTGCTGTTTTATGCCCTTACTATACATTATACTCCAAATGCTGGTTGCTATATGTACAGTAATTTATAAAATGACATATCCAGCAGTTTCTTATTGTTTGTTTCATCTGTTCTACATGTTATTCAGAATAAAAATTCATATTTTTAGGGTGTGAAACCAATTGTCTGCATTTCAGTGATTTCTTATGGGAAAATTTGCTTTGGTTTAAGAGTGCATTTGGATTTCAAGCATCATTCCAGAACAAATTATGCTCGTAATCCAAGGCACCACTGTATATATATCATCAGCATCTCAGTCTAAAGTAAAATAATGTACATTCTAACGTATGGGCATTGGCATTAGGTGGCCTAGTATGAATAGATGCTCAAAATAAACTGACCACAAAGTATATAAGATCACTAGAGCAACATTTCATGTTGAAAGGAGGAATATACTGGAGAAATGTGATGAGATTTGGTTGCATTTTGTTACATTATGACTATTTATTCACCTTTTCAGCTGAGGGTGAAGCAGGCTGGTGTGAGCATACAAAGGATTGTTCCTGGTCTGCAGACTATGGGGATTCGCCTAGATCAGTATTTCAGCACAGTGCACCCTGAAGTTACCCTGACTATTTCTAATGTCAGAAAGTTCATTAATAGTCAGTTTGTATTTAGGACAAAGAGAGAAATGATGCCTGAAGCTTGGAAGGAGCGACCAATGCTGGAATTAAGAGGTATGATTTTACCTAGTTCCTTCCTATTATCTATGTATGTATCTATGTATTTTCCTTTATTTTATTAAAGCATTCGCTGCACTTGGCTGTGTTTTCTGAAAAACGTGTTCAGAAAAAAAATTGTTAATTTACATGGTAATAAATGAATGATAAGCCTGTTAAGTGACCTGTGGACAGTGCTACAAGTCAAATTAATTACTTAAAAAATTGGACAAGCAAGGTGTTTTAGGGTTTATCCTATTATCAGAGTACATAATTGACCCTAGAAAATAAAATTGCTTAGTTTAAAGCTTAAAGGGTTTGTCTGGGAGCAGAAGATGTTTGAAGCCTTCCGCTTCGTGGCACTTGCTTCTTTACTATTCCAGGCAGTCTAGGGTGGAATATACATCAATTACAGTATTTGTGTTGGCGTAGATTTGTGGTTATGATGCGTATTCCTGGTGATTAAGAGCAGTTTACATCACATTCTACATGGGTTATGTTTTGTGTGTTCGAGTGTCAAAATTAATAAAAAAAAATAGGATTTTACATGGTCTATGCTGCTTTAGTGATTAATATATTATATATATATTATATCCTTGGTGGTCTAGGAATGTGAAAGGGTTAATAGTAATAACTCGGTGGTTCAGAGTAAGGGTGGGTGGTGGTCTAGGAATGTGAAAGGGTTAATAGTAATAACTCGGTGGTTCAGAGTAAGGGTGGGTTCACACTGAGGAATTCTTGCCGTTAAATTCCGCAGAATTCCATCGGCTGTACGTGCGCACGGCCGCGTGCCTTTCCGACGGCTCCATAGACACCATTCTTTGGGCCCGCTGATTCCGCATTCTGATAAAAGAATTGACACGTCAATTCTTTTGGCGGAATGCGGAATCAGACGGCCCATGGAATGGTTTCTATGGAGCCGGCGGAAAGGTGCGCGGCCGTGCGCACGTACAGCCGATGGAGTTCCACATAATTTATCCGCGAGAATTCCTCAGTGTGAACCCACTCTAATAAATTAATAATGATAAGGTGAATAAATAGTTACATTTCAATCCCCCTGATGCTCTAGAGTAATGTAGGGAATTAATAATAATAATAATATTGGTAATAAGATTGGTAATGAGGTTGTGAAATGTATTTTTTGCATATCAGGGTTAATTGTTGAACAGCTGGAATGTAGGGTGGTGGTGGGGGAGGGGTGCTTGCCTCTGGAAGCCCCTACACTGTTTCTGCAGTCTGAGACATAAAGCTGAATGCTATAAGCCTCCATGCTTGAGATCTCGGTCACCTTCCTGTTCCTGTCTTGCACTGATTATGGAGATCAGTGCTAGGGAGGGGATAGAGGACTGTCTGTCTGTGCAGTCCTTATGAAAGTGGACTAGGAGGTCAGTCAGTGCCCGCAGGCTTCTTGACTTGAGTGGGCTTCCTCCTTCCAGCCTCGGCAATCCCATGGACCATCAATTAGATTGAGAACCAGGTTCTGGCCTTGTTTAACCAAAAAGTCTACAACATAACTATATGGGTGCTGATAAAAAGTTAAATTTTTGAATTTGTCAGTATATAAGGTACAGCAGACAATTGTGTTTTGTCTTTAGGTCAGATGATATGGATGGAATCTTTTGAATGCATGTTATACTTGTGCTCTCCTCTGTTACGCAATTTGGAGGAGTTGGAGGAGAGGCAGATGCACATCTCTGACATAGCACCTCATGATGTCACACGGGACCTTATTCTACTGAACCAGCAACGACTGGCAGAGATGGAACTGTCCAACCAGCTTGAGAGGAAGAAGGAAGAGCTGAGAATACTGTCCAAACATTTAGAAGAAGAGAAAAAAAAGACAGAAGCTTTACTGTATGCCATGCTGCCAAAACATGTGGCCAACCAGCTGAAGGAAGGCAAGAGAGTCGAAGCAGGTGTGGCTCTATATAACAGTATACATAGATATAGTTTTATTTTCATTTGTCTTTCATTTATGGCAATGTACCTTAAGTATCTATCTTTATAACTGTATATCTTTTGAATGTGCTGCATGAATTTAAATTAAATTTATTTTAATTAAATTAAATTTATGAAATTAAAATATATTAATATTTTAATTTAATTCATGATATTTTAGATTTTTTTTGTAAATGGTCATGTATTCATAATATTTGTAAAATTGTCCATACATAGCTATATGATTGATCTCTGTAATTATATTCTGTTAGGGTATGTTCACACTAAGGGCCCTATTCCACCGGACGATTATCGTTCGCATAATCGTTAACGACTAACATTCTCAAACGACCGCTATTGCGAAAGACCTGAAGACGTTCACTCATTTCCATGGAACGATAATCGTTACTTATGATCATATTTGCGATCGTTTTTTCTTCACTATTTCTTCGCTATTGTGTTCGTATCTACTGCGAAGGACCGAACGACGTCTTATTCAATGAGAACGATTTGCGAACGTTTTGTGAACGAGCAACAATAAAAATAGGTCCAGGTCTTACAAAGCAATCAACGATTTCTCGTTCGGTCGTTAATCGTTAACTGCATTTCAACCGAACGATTATTGTTTAGATTTGGACGATTTAACGATAATCTGAATGATAATGATCCGGTGGAATAGGGCCATAAGTAATCTGAGGCAGATTCCAAACAGATTTCCACCAGGATTCAACCTTAAAATCCATGTGGAATCTAATTTCATTAGCGAAATCTGATAAGGTTTCCATTTCGCCTTCAATAATTGAAAATTGAGGATTTTGACAAGGATTTACAGTATTTGTCAATTCTTCAGGAAATTTTACTTGTCAATGTTGTCAGTGTGTATATCCTTCCAGTAACCTGGTGGTTTCTAGCATTTGACTGTCTAGCTGTTGGATAATATAAACTCCCTAAATCCTGGAAGACCCATGTCATAATACACCGAGCAATCATTGCATTAGAAACAGCTGATGTAGGAGCAGTAATGCAATACCATGTTGTAGCCTCCTCACTGTTTGGTCTCCTCTGGAAAAATCTGGACCCACCTAGCCAATTTTTTCTTACAGACATTTGATAATAAAACATGAGGAGTGCCTTATGTTAGAAAGATGCCTTATTTTCTGGACTAATCTTTTTCTAAAGGCCTCCGTACAATTAGAAGCTGATTTCAGCAGTACTGGCCAATTATCTAATGTGTATGGAGACTTTCCGATGCCCAACTGCCTGATCTCTTTATTAATATAGAGACGAGCCACTGCCAGCATAGTCGACTAGCAGAATACTAAACCTTTCTCCGTTCAGGGCACAGGAACATTCAACTTATCTATCTGTAATCGATTTGCTGTGTAGCTATCTAGAATGAGAACTTGATATCCTACAAACAGGAGTGTATAGCTGTGGAGCAATCCCTCTTAACCAAAGGGGTAAATAAAACAACTTTGTGCTCCATCAGCTGATGTTTGTCTCGGAACACAACACTTTTTGCCAGATCTGGGCCATGGCCGTGGGAAATTCTTTGCCCCTTAGCCCCAATCACAAGGTTTTGTTTCATGACATGGCTCTCCTCATGCTATGGAGTTCAAAGAATTTGTTGATGGCCTTAAATCCTTGTTGACTATCAATATGCTTTTTTTTTTTTTACTTCTTTTTACCACGGTCACTGAGAGGCCTTATTCCTACCAATATGCCTATTTGCAGTTCAGTAGGAATAGCTAAGCTACATATTACAGGGAAATTGGCTGTCTATGAACAACTAGGCTCCTATTATAACTGCTGGGATAAGAGAATCCTCTGATCCTAGAAATTTAGGTCCTTGAATGCCACAGTCATTAATGAAAACATAATCTAAGGGCCCTATTCCACCGGAGGATTATCGTTCGCATAATCGTTAACGATTAACGATCTCAAATGACCGATATTGCGAAAGACCTTAAAACGTTCACTCATTTCCATGGAACCATAATTGCTACTTATGATCGTATTTGCGCTAGTTTTCTCTTCGCTATTGCGTTCGTATCTACTGCGAACGACCGAACGACGTCTTATTCAATGCGAACAATTTGCGAACGTTTTGTGAACGAGCAATGATAAAAATAGGTCCAGGTCTTATAAAGCGATCAACGATTTCTCATTCGGTCGTTAATCGTTAACTGCATTTTAACTGAACAATTATCATTTAGATTCGAACGATTTAACTATAATCTGAATGATAATGGTCCGGTGGAATAGGGCCCTAAGTGACCATTGGCTCTGGTACCCTATCAGCACCTCCAGGACTGTAGGTTGACTATAGGTTTTTGACTATAGCAGGGAGATACTGTATGTTCCTCTGACGTGTATTCACAATGTAATGCTTAACGTTCCATGGCTGCTGGGAGCCTACAGACGGCCACTAGGTCTGCCATGTTTGTACTTTGGTTTGCAGTACAATCTTACTAAGTCACTATTAGGATTGGCCTATTCTCAGTTGGCCATTCATGGGGTTTTGCCTTTATAATTCTATTCCTTTGCAGCAGGCCACCACACACACATCAGATGCATTTATGCTGGTCCTCTGTTGTATGCTATTGGATAGCAATTCTTCCTGAGGACGTTGCAGATGCAGCACAACATGTTGAAGGGGCTATAGGCAGATTTTTAATAGCAACAGCACACTGCTCCTCCATATTCAGTGACATAGACCTGGTTTGGTTCTACTGCATATAGTTTATTTGGTAGCAGTTAGACTGTTGTGTTTTAACACTTTCTTTCTACCAGTTGATACACAGATTTTATTCGAATGTAGATTAAAAGTTATATTTCAGTTTGGTCCCTTTAAAGGGGGCTTATATAAACAACCCATAAATCTGTGTAGTCTTTTCATATAATTACTCGGAGAAACTGAATTGTACAGACTTGTGATATTAACTTCTAATTTTCTATTGTCCAGGTGAATTCAAAGAATGTACAATACTATTTAGTGATGTGGTCACTTTCACCAATATTTGCGCTCAGTGTGAACCAATCCAGATCGTCGCTATGTTAAATTCTATGTATCTTCGATTTGACAGATTAACCACTGTGCATGATGTCTATAAGGTGGGTGTTTTCATGAAATATGCATGATATGTATACAGTATATTAAAATGTTAACTCGCTCTTAGTCAAGCAACGGTGATAGCTCTAAACTTTGCATGAATGATTGATTTAAAGGAGTTCTTCAATTAAAACTTAATTGTCCCCTATCCACAGCCTCCAACGGCTCCATAGAGAATGAATAGAGCTGACTTGGAGATCGCTGGGGGGCATGGAGGTTGGACCCTCGTCATCTCTTACTTGTCCCCTATCCACAGAATAGGGGACAAGTAAGCTTTAATCAGAGAACCTCTTTAAGTAAAACAATATAAATGATAAAAGATATGCTTTAAAATATACAGTGGTAATTCACATCAGCCTCTGTCCCCAAAGAGCAAGTAAGTACATATGTTACCCTTGTATAGATGTGATCCACCATGCTTATACTTAAACTTTTCCCACAATATTTCCTTTTATTGTAAAGGTGGAGACTATAGGTGATGCATACATGGTTGTGGGTGGTGTCCCCGTTCCTGTTTCTACACATGCAGAAAGAGTTGCAAACTTTGCTTTGGGAATGATACTTATGGCAAGAGAAGTGAAGAATCCAGTCACAGGAAATCCCATTCAGGTAAGCTTTTATTCTATAACCTAGTTTCAACAGTAAAGAAGTATACAGAGCACGCTTTATTGGCTGCAGGATAATATGAAGGAGATCTTCTTGGACAGAATTCTAATTAAACTGAAACATAAGCTTATCTGTTGCTAAATGGTTTTCTAGGAGACTACTTTCTTAGGCTGACCATTACCATTTGGTCAGTGGAATCCTGTTGAAGTACAGTATTTGTTTTTTTTTTTTTTTGCATTGCTGTTAAATTCTGTGTATAAACTATAGTATAGTACACACATTATGGTAAAAGATGGATTTAAAGGAAATAAATTGTTTCCTGATTTGATTTAGGCCAATATCTAAATTGTACATATATTACATAGGGATATATAGTGTATATATATGACTTTTTAGGCTGCATTGTGTATGTACATGAGGAGCAGGACTATATCTGGCCATTCTATCATTAGTAGAGTCTTCTTTCCCTATGCTCTCTGCTGCCTCCTTTACACTATGGGGGAGATTTAAGAGAAGCTTCCGCTGCGAATCCTGATACTGTTCATTTCAATAGGGTTTTACATACCCGTAGCGGAATTTTCATTCTGCTGTGAATATGTAACCCGGCCCCTCTAACCCTCCACCGCCAGCAGCATAAATTACCTGATCGACGCCGCGGCTGCATGTGAGGCTCCCATCGCTTCCGCTTAGCCAATCAGTGCACGGCCCAGCCGCAGTCACTGATTGGCTGAGTGGGACCGACGGGAGCCGGGAGCCTCAGATTAAGCCGCAGCACCGAGCAGGTAATGTATGTTACGGGCGGCAGGGGGTTAAAGGGGGTTAAAAATCTCACTACTGGGATTCGTACTGGATTTTGCTTCAAACTTGCAGCGTGAAATCTGCTGCACATCCGGTACGTGTGAAACTACCCTAAGGCTATGTTTACACTACGTAAAAGTACACATAGTATACACTCCGGCTAGGATCCCATACGGCGCCGCAAAGAACTGACATGTCAGTTTTCTGCGGCCGCAATTCAGTAAATTGCGGACGCAGAAAGACCCTGTCAGTTCACACAATGAACAAGTGAGCGGCTCCGGCCACTTGCTTCATTGTGTGCTGCGGGGAGTTCTGATGCAGGCGTACGCTAATGCTAATTGCTGTGGGCAATTAACACCAGTGTGTATTTTACACCCTTTGATAAATGTTGGCCTATATACCTACTAATAACAACATCCTGAAATCCTGCCTCACTGTAGCAAACGTTCAGAAGTTCCCAGTCCAGTGCTCAGCAGTGTAACATATGGATTCAGAGTTTTCTTTGGCCATGAAGTCTGCACATTGCACAGGCTGCTTCTCTCCTCTTCCTGCTCTCTTATCCCCCTGTGCCCCTGCCTGTAGGTTATAATGGGTAGTTCAAACCCATCTTCACTCTGCTTATCTACGATGTAGACAGCTTTTTCTTGATAATGCACAGATAAGAAGTCAGGGTGGGTGGGAAAACAGCCTTGTGAGTAAAGAAGGAGGCTCTTTTGCCTAAAAAAAACTATTACCTTATATTTACTTGTACTGTTGATTTCTGCAAAGTTGTTTGAAGTGAAAATTAAACATTAAAGCACTAGAACCATATGTATCAAAGTACAGCCATGTATTAATACAGCAAAATACAGCTATGTATTAAAAAATGTACATGCACAAAAGAAGAGTGGAGCGACACCAGGTCAAGAGGCAGGTGATAGCACATGTAACGTACCCTCAACGTACCATCTTAATTCAGTGTGGTATTTCAGGACATTTTTGGTGATTATATTGTGGCTGGTCACTATGTGAATGGATATTTATATATCTCCTTACAGGTATTAAGGTGGATACTAGAGAATGTATTGAGGTGAATAAAGGTGCGTTTACACGTAACGATTATCGTGCGAATTTGCGCGATAACGATCGAATTTAAACGATAATCGTACGTGTAAAGGCAGCGAACGATCAAACGACGAACGAGAAATCTTTCATTTTGATCTTTCAACATGTTATCAAGTCAACGTTCGTTGTTCGCAAAAAATTCGCAGATCGTTCAGTGTAAACAGTCGTTTGCCGATTTAACCAATGTGCGAGATAGGCTTAAGCGATCGCAAAACGATTTTCCGTACGATATAACGTACCATCTAAACGCTGATCGTTATGAAAAAAAAATCGTTACTCCGACATCGTTAATCGTACGATCGGGCCAATTATCGTTTCGTGTAAACGCACCATAAGTGAATATAATAACTATACAGTGTCCTCTCCTGAGGATAGGTATTACTGATTTAGGATATAGGTTTATAACTCAATCTTTGCTTTGATTCATATATTTTTGCATAGAGCTGCATTTCGATGTATTTAACTATTGATCTGTGCTGTTGTACAATTTGGCTATTAGTCTGTCTCAATCAGTAAACATTTTATGTGCTTTGATTACAAGTATACAATTGAAAATACTGCCATTGTTTCTATATGTGATGGAAGTGATAACCTAGACATACTTTTTTGGTAAGTGGATTTTATTGTCATTAACCCTATAGATCCGCGTAGGGTTACATACTGGCCCAGTGTTAGCCGGAGTTGTAGGAGAAAAGATGCCTCGCTACTGTTTGTTTGGGGATACTGTGAACACAGCTTCAAGGATGGAAAGTCATGGAGTTCCTAATAAAATTCATCTAAGTCCAGATGCCTACAGGTAAAAGCCATTCTTAGAAGAGATTCTAAATCACCTATGTGACGCCTGAGCTTTAGGTCATGTGGACATTTATCAGTTGTGAGAAGTCATATAGGTCCTGCGGAAGCAAAGCAGCCCCAGACCATCACAGTTCCACCAACATATTTGACTGTTGGCTTAATGTTTTTATGGTGAAATCTTTTGATAGCTTTATACCTATTTTAATGGTTATTGTGTCTTCTAAAAAAGTCCACCTTTAACTCATCAGTCAGTAGAATATTATCTCAAAAGTCTTAGGGTCTAGCTAGTTTCCTTGAGATCAGTGATTGTTTTGTCTAATATTAAAGTAGTTTGATGATCTGTGTAACAAAGTGTGTAACAAAGTGTGTAAAAACATTTCCACAACCCTGCAATAGCAGCAGATGTGAACATTACATAGCAGTACCCTCCTGGATATGTGACACACTGTGGGAATTTGTTGCACTTATACATTGAATATGTTGACCTGTTTGTAAAATGTAATTAATTTCTGCTCATTTGTAATGATTTCATTCAGTGGACTTAATCCACCTTGTGCCATAGAGTTTATGCTGAAGGACTAATGAAGCACGATCCATAATTGTTCAGTAATGAGTATTGCCGGCCATGTGCACTTTTGCAAATAGTGTATTAAAATGCAAATAGACTTGATTAAACAATTCAATAATTTTGTGTACATAGTTCCTGTGCAGACCCGTCAGTCTCCATAGTAACAGACTTTGCACAAACTATGTAGAGTTTTTACCAACAGGGATGTCCTATAGATTGAGTATTCTAAAGGTGGCCATACACATTCAGTAGCTGTCAAACAACAGCTAACAACCCCAATCATTCCATACACATATGGTTTGGCTTGGTTTATTGTTTCTGTGTTCTCAGAAGAGAAAATTGGTAAGCCACTGCATCGGCTTATCTTTCTGAGAACAATAGGGCCAGGCATCTGAAATCCAACAGGCAAAGTTGGCTGTAAAAAAACAGTGCAGTAAAGCAGTACTTAGATTGAAATGTTAATAATCTATGCCCCAAAGATGTAAAGAATGTTGGTTAGTATATGAGAAGATTGGAGGTTTTCCCACCAACACATTAAATATCCATAGGATAGTTGATTTAAGTAATTCGAACAGGTTAAACCACTGATTACAAGAATGGGGGGTCATTGGACATGCACTGATCAGACACTACTCATTTATCTTCGTATCCTAGACAAAGTGATTTTTAACAATTAACGATTGCAAATGAGAATGTTTATCCTTAACCTAAAATCGCTCACCATATTACACAGGACGATAGTTGATAGTTATGATTGTTACTACGATCGTTTACTCCATCTGATCCCAGCAAAAGAAGGAACAATGTGGAATTACACTGGATGATTAGTGAACGAATGTGGAATTACAGTAAACGATTAACAATAATTAGAGGGTCAGATCTAAATTGACGCTCAACGACACAAATGATTTTTCAATTGTTGCCAGGACAATTACGATTTGAAATTTGAATGATATAATGATTTTTCTGCACGATAATCGTCCTGTGTAATAGGGCTCTTACACTTGAGCCGTACTTGAGTATAACTATATTAGTTGTGATGGCAATAACCCTTTAAAAATCTTTAACAGTAAAGAAAAAAAAATCTTCTTTGTTGTTAAATAGCACCACTCCTGTCCATAGGCAGTGTCTGGTATTGCAGTTTATCACAATCTCCAAGTGAATAGGAATTGATCTGCAATACCACATGCAGCACATGGACAAGGGGCACTATTTCTTAGAAAAATAGCAGGGTTTGGGGTGCGGGAACATAATAAACAAAATACATTTACCTATCCTTGTGCCCTGTAGCGCCGCTCCCGGGTCCAGCTAAAAGCTGCCGGCCTCATTTAGCTCTTCCAGCGGCAATATAACAAACCTGGCCGGCCAATCAGTGGCTGGGGTGGGACACTGCCCCAGTAACTGATTGGTTGAGTGGGCAATTGCTCAGCCAGGCTGTGACGTTGCAGCTGGAAGAGTATAACTGGCAAGTTAGGAGCTTCCACGCCCCCGTGCCGGCCCTTTAAAAAGAAGCACAACAGAGAATTATTGACAGATTTGAGAGAACCTGCAAAAGTCGGAAGCTAAGTGTTTCAGATTGTCATTATTGTTCTATAAAAGTGAACATGACAGGGGCGGATATTTATCTGTTTTCACTACACTAGAGCTCCATTTATGTCGTCTGGTTGTAAAATGAAAACCCAGGAGAATGATTTTATAACGGAAAAATCCTGCATGCGGTTTATTCTTTCCATTGCTGAGACACCATGCCCCAGAGAAGCTCATAAATAATCTTTTCTCGTCTTTATCTCTCTCTTGAGATGTCTTAAAGATAAAGAATTTGAAATAACTCCACGCGGAGAAATCGATGTAAAAGGAAAAGGCAAAATGTGCACGTACTTCCTGGTGAGAAATGTAACTGCTCAGGAAAACGAGATTTTAGGAAGACCAGCAAAGGAGACGGATTCAGGACGGGAGTCTTCCCAGTCTCTACGTGAGGATCTCAGCAAGGGCAGCGTGCAAATGACATGTCCTCAAGGTAAAATTGTTCTATATGATTATTCCCGGCTCAAGTGCTCAATCTACAGATTAAATCTAAGATTTGCTTCTCCTGTACAGCGACACAGGAAGAATTTCTCCAGAACTCATGCCCCACGATACCAATGCACTATGATGATAGCCTGCTCTTCAGCGACAAAGGGGGGCACACTGATCTAACGGGTACGTAGTGTTTCAGTATTCATCAGCTCTATGCTTTGCTATTGCCTCCAATTCCCTAAACCAAAATAACCCATTGCCGATATTGATGCATTTATGGACTGTGCAAATTGTGCACGGAATTCCATCAACCACCCTGGCGCCAATCATACAAGGCTGCTGTATAAGTAACACTGTAGTACATCGATTGCTCTTAGTAATTGGGGCTATGGTTACATTTCTATTGAAGGCTCCTCTAGAAGCCACTGTCACAAATTCTGTCAAATTTGATGGTAAGAATAGTGTCGCATGCTTTCCTATTTGTCCCATCAAAATGATAGACACCGTAAAAGCTAATCCTTGGTGTAAAGGTGTCATTTTTATAGATTATTTCAAATTCAAGATTAGCAGTGAAATCCCTGTCTATACGGTGTGCTGCTTTTCTCGCATTAAAAATCCTACTCATCCTCAAGGATGACCTGAAAACACAGTGCGGCAGATTTATTGATGCAGTCTAATAAGTAGACAGCTCAACACTATTATTTTATTAACCAATAGTACGCAGCAATGTAGAAATATCTGTAATGTGTTGTAATAATGGCCTCTGCGCCATTCCTGTGTTTTTGTATGTTACTCACCCCCTCCAGATAGGAAAAAGGGGGCTGCAGGGCTTCCATTCTGTATCGCTCCTTCCTCTGTTTCCCTCCCATCCTAGATGTGGATCAGGTGTCCTCCGCCCCATTGTGTGCTGGGTTGTAAGCACTGAATTAATCCAGAGCACTGATGTCAGTGGTGGGCCAGGTTACCGCTGCTAACCCAGCCCATTGCAGAGATGGAGGACAGCTGATCCATATCTCTGGTGGAAGAAGGGATAGAGAAAGGAGCATGGGGTTCTAGTCCCCCAGTGCTGGTCAGGAGCTGTGCCCAGGACTCCATCACCTTCCTGTCCCAGCAAGTTAGACTAGGGAACTTTTGAACAATTTGTCGATGAATCTTTACATTTGTCTAATTTTTATACCAACTATCTGTTCAATATCAAGATTCAGTGCCGAAATGTTGTGCCTTCTCCTGTTAACCCGCACCCTTTCCTGTTAGGTCACACCGCTTCCCTGGGTCACAATTTGACCCACATTTATTAACTGTCAATTGTCAACCGCCTGTCATCTGCCCACAGCGGCCAATCACAGCTCAGTTGATCAGTTGCTATGCACAAATTCGATTTTTGGCTTGATGAATCTGCTCCCAAAGGGGCCAAATACACTAAATTGCATTGAACTTTGGCAAATTCTATGTAGACTTTCCCCAGTGTTGTCTGTGTTATCAGAATCTGCATGTAACAACCACGTCCCCTTATTTTACTGTCATGCATGAGCCTGCACACTCCTTCTAAATGTGGGAATAGATTTCCATGGAAGTGTGACAGTCCAAGGACCTTTCACGAAGCTTGGAGAGCCTTCACAACTTTTCTTATAGTAAATCATTATTGCCCATGATAGTAACAGCTTTACCTGTAGCTGCCAGTAGATGCCAACATCATTCTCCTGCACGGTGGTCCATAAAGGGTTTCAGTCTCTGGATGTACAGTAAATAGAAATGTTTGCATTTGCTGACAATTAGCAGAGATATTGAACATCATGAGAAATTGAACACACAGATTACAAAGTACATGGTGTCCCACCAGCTATCAGCTATAACACTAAGACTAATGAACGCGCTTTAATGAAGTTTGGGTAAAACCTTCTTTACTCAGTGAGAATCAGTAACTGCTCATACCATGTGTTGCATGTTATCTAGTTACATAGTACATTGAATGTCCATCAATGTAATTGATGAAGGGAAGGGCTATGGGTTTTTAGAAGGCATGTCCAGCACTGCAACAATTTTCTTCCAAGATTTTAGTTCCTCAATGGTCTGTGATTTACTTTAGTAAACTTTCCTACTCAGGAAGCCCCAAAAGTAAAAGTAGAAATAATTTGCTCTCAGGCATGGTCACTTTGGAGATGTGACAGGTTGCACCATCCTGCTGGTTCTAGGTTTCTCATGGTCTAGTTCAGGGGTAGGGAACCTTTGGCCCTCCAGCTGTTGCAAAACTACAACTCCCATCATGCCTGGACAGCCAAAGCTTTGGCTGTCCAGGCATGATGGGAGTTGTAGTTTTGTTTCAGGAGATGGTAAGGTCTTGTGTGTTTTGCAAGGATTTTCAGCTACCCATATCCACACATTTTGAGAGATAACATAGTTTGATGTATGAAATCATATGTAATCTGTAAACTACTTGACTTCAAGAATATTCAGATTACCAGTGACAAATTCCTCAATCCTACGGCAGTATATAGGGTGTTGGTTTTTATCAGGACATTTTTTAATTCATGCACCACAGTGACTCTGTAAATGAAGACCAGCTCTCTCTGCAGCTCTTTGGCACCTGCTCTTGGTTGTCCCCATCTGCTCAGTCAATTTGTGTAAAGACTTTCTTGGAGAAGCCAACAATCTGTCTTTAATGTTTGGCTACAATTTTTTCCTGGATTTTCAGCTGGCCTCCACCATGCACGTCCAGCAACATCCCTGTTGTTTCCAGTTTCCATACCAGTTTCTGAATATACAACATTGCTGGTAGCTTTCTGACTTCACAATGTCTTCACAAATTGGATTTGATGGGACTTAATGGATACTGTTCTCCACTTAGTGTGCACAATGGACACATGCGCCTGCACAGTATAGTGAGAAATGGGCAGACTATATAACTGAAGCAAAACCTAGCTTTCAGGGTAGCATTGTGTGCTAGACACCCAGACCAGCTGTTCCCTCTACCTTGCTGCTGACTGTCACTATGTGGTTGGTGGCAATCAGGTTGAGGAGGGCTCAATGAACACATGATTCTCATTGAGTAAGGTATGTTTTGAACAAATTTCATTAAAGTATTTCGATTAGTCATGGAGTTTTATGGTCTCTTCTGTGCCTCTGGTGAGTGAGTCCATGAATTATAAAGTTGCAAAGTTAAGCTTTGTTTAAATAACTGAACAACCCCTTTAATTTTAGTTGGGAAAAAACTCCTATATCTATTGTACTGGCATCAAGCACAATTTTCATTAAAATACATCTACATATAAATAGAGGATGTGGAGGATGACGAGGAGTTACATGTTATCATTTGTATTGTATGTATTGTTTTCTAGGGAAAATATGTGATCCAAAAGGCTATGGGAATATCCAAAATGGTCGTCGGGTTGAAGATGATTGTTTCAAAAGATCAAGAGAAAAACAGGAACCTGAAAATGCTCACGTCAGATCACACTTCTGTGTTCTCATTTAATATCTGCTTATACAGGCTTTCCAGGTGTTTGATATTTAATGGTCTATCCTGGGACATAGCTCATCAATATCAGATCAGTGGCTGATGCCTGGTTAGCTGAATGGAAGGGCCATGGCAGATCTCTGTAGCTCAGTCCTAGTCAAGTAAATGGGACTGAGCTGCAGTACTAGGCATGGCCTTTACTAAGTGTACGGAGGTGTGTCCGATGACAGTGAAAGGAGATGAGGACTGGAGTGTCATGGCTTCTTCGATCAGCTGATTGGTGGAAGTGTCCGAAGGAGTCCGACTCCCACCGATCTGATAATGATGACACAACAACATTTCAGCAAATCCACAAGCATAAAAAATAGCTTAATGGAGGAGATAGAATGTTGTTGTGTGAACATGGGTGAACAATCTGTGATTCACTACATTTGGAGAGCTACTTCTCTGTATATTGTTCTTTTGGCATACTGTACTGTCAAATATGCAATACATTTTACTGGTAACTCCCTCTCTGGTGACAGGGAGCAATGATACATGGGATATTAATGTGATACTGACTTTGCCGGTTGAGCGCCACCAATTTAAACTAAGAACTAACAAAGAATGTATTTTATATTCCTCGTACATAGATTGCATCCCATAAATTCTGACCAAAGGAATCATTTGTTATATTTTTTACCGGATATAGTAAATGGCTCGCACAGTGTATACACAGCTTGTTCTTATAGACGTGGTTTATATAGAAATGTTAGCATTGTGAATGAGAAAACTGCTGAATCCTTGCATCCATTGTGCGAGGCTTAGAGGGCAGTCTGGTAAAAAAAAAAATAGTTATCAAATCAACTGGTCAAAAAGTTATAAAGATTTGTAAATGACCTGAAAAATCTCAAGTCTTCCCGTACTTATCAGCTGCTGTATGTCTTGCAGGAAGTGGTGAATTCTTTCCAGTCTGACAAGCTGTTCTCTGCTGCCACCTTTGCCCGTGACAGGAACTGTACTGAGCAGTAGCAAATCCCCTCTTTCTACTGCTCTGGACAGTTCATGTCACAGACAGAGGTGGCAGCAGAGAGCACTGTGTCACACTGGAAAGAATACTCCACTTCCTGCAGGGCATACAGCAGCTGATAAATACTGCAAGGTTTGAGATTTATAAACAGAAGTAATTTACAAATCTCTATAACTTTCTGACACCGGTTGATTTGAAAACAGTTTCCCCCCCACTGGAGTAAACTTTAAATATTTGTATGGAGTTCTATATTATATGGTTTATCACAGATGGAAATAAAATGGGAATAAATATTTCTTCCTCTATAGAAAGAGCAGGAGAGAAGCTATATAATAAGCACTGTTACTCATTCCCTTATTTGTATACATTTTTTATGGATAAGCACTTCAGCATTTATATTTGTGGAATATTTGACTTCTAAAGCGATATTCACACTGCATTTGGTGTGTATGGTCAGTGTATGCTATGGAAAATGCACCTGACATACTGTACACGCACAAAACATCCATAGGGTATCATTGGCTGAGAGTATTCCAGAATATATGGTATATGTCTGACTGCTATACATCAGCATATATGTTTTTTTAATAACTGTATTGAAAAGTGTAATTCATCATACTTTTCTGTGCAGAGCAATATAGCAATACAAAAAAACACACACACACTGGGTGATGTATGGTTTTAGCAGTGTATTAATGACATATTTGAGCTGTATGGTATACTTACTGCTACCACATGCCCTATGGCCTCTATAAAGATGCTTTTATATTAGAAAGTAATGGTCCATACTGGTTCTAGGATAAGGAGCATGTGGTACATGTGATATAGCATAAAGTTATGTTTGAAAATTCTGCTGCAAAAGTCTGAACCAATTGCTTCCTGGGTACATGGGTTGCCTGGGTACATGGGTTACCTGGGTACATGGGTTACTTGGGTACATGGGTTGCCTGGGTACATGAGTTACCTGGATACATGGTTTACCTGGGTACATGGGTTGCCTGGGTACATGGGTTGCCTGGGTACATGGGGTACATGGGTTACCTGGGTAGATGGGTGAAGCATGGTAAGGAGCTATATGGCACTTTAGCTTTCTGGGCTTCCTTATAATGGTATCTGTGCCAATAAATATGATAAGTGATGAGTAAACTTGCTGAATGTTGGCTTTGGCTGAACCCAAACGCTTGCCATTTGCCTCCTGGTGGCTGGAGAAGTTGGATGCAGCCCTAGGAAGTTCTGGAAAACATGGATACAGCCTATGGTTTTCCTGGCAGCCCTAGGGCTACATCCAACATCTTCAACCTTTTGAGAGTCAAAAGCCAAACGTTTGGGTTCAGCCGAACCCAACATTTCGTCGGGTTCGCTCATCACTAAATATGATACAATGCAATGTTCATTGCCTTGATCACTGTAGAAATGCTGACAAAGGGGAAAAGGCAATGATTGATAGATCTTTACCTTGTATGTACATTATGGTTCTTGGGCTGATGGAGGAACCCCTTAACTAATCTGTTTCCCCTTAGGGTTGGGCCATCTATGAGCCAACTTCAGCAAAATATATCTACTTTGTCTTCCGCCTAATTTCATATTGTTTCATTTATACTAGTGGAAATTGTCAGTTGAATTCTGCAGTAGTGTTGTTCTAGCGTGTAGCTTGTGGTGAGGTAGATTATAACCCAGTGGACCCAACTTCTGCCTTGGTATAGCCAGTATTTTCTGGTGGAAGCATTACACAATTAACTTGCAAAAATGAGATTAAACCTATCTGTTGTTATAGAGTAAAAATCACTAACACTTCTAGGGAGCTGGACAGATATATAGGATGTAATAGAGACAGGAATTGTTAGTCTAACACTTTTACTATTCCTCTACATAGTGTCCGTTTTCTCTTCCCATGCATGCCGAGTGGACAGGAGCCTCCCGGTGTTATGGTAGTGCAATGCTCATAAAATGTCTGCTCCCCCTCCCCTATGACAACATGCAGTTTCACCAGCACATAGAGAGAAACTGCAGCTGCTCCCCCTCCCCTCTTACAGCATACACTCTTACCAGCACATAGAGAGAAACTGCAGCTGCTCCCCCTCCCCTCTTACAGCATACACTCTTACCAACACATAGAGAGAAACTGCAGCTGCTCCCCCTCCCCTCTTACAGCCTACACTCTTACCAACACATAGAGAGAAACTGCAGCTGCTCCCCCTCCCCTCTCACAGCATACAGTCTTACCAGCACATAGAGAGAAACTGCAGCTGCTCCCCCTCCCCTCTCACAGCATACACTCTTACCAGCACATAGAGAGAAACTGCAGCTGCTCCCCCTCCCCTCTCACAGCATACACTCTTACCAACACATAGAGAGAAACTGCAGCTGCTCCCCCTCCCCTCTCACAGCATACAGTCTCACTGGCACATAGAGAGAAAATGCAGCTGCTCCCCCTCCCCTCTCACAGCATACACTCTTACCAACACATAGAGAGAAACTGCAGCTGCTCCCTCTCCCTTCTGACAGCATGCAGTCTCACCGGCACATAGATAGGAACTGCAGCTGCTCCCCCTCCCCTCTCACAGCATGCAGTCTCACCAACACATAGGGAGTTTGTTCACACTACGGAATCCCGGTGGGTAACCTGCCGTGGATTCCGCAGCTCACACCCGCTCGCAGACGCGCGTATGTCCACTGGACCCATAGGGTGAGATTTATCAAAGGGTGTAAAATTTAGACTGGTGCAAACTGCCCACAGCAACCAATCACAGCTCCTCTTTCCTTTCAGCACTGCCTAAAGCTGAGCTGTGATTGGTTGCTGTTGGCAGTTTGCACCAGTCTAAATTTTACACCCTTTGATAAATCTCCCCCATAGGCTTCATTCTATAGTGTGCCAGAACCCGCTCTTTGTTCAGGCGGACAGCGAAATCTGGCAAACCATAGAATGGAGCCTATGGGAGCAGCGGAGATACGCTCATCTGCCGGTGTCTGCGCGCGAATGCGAGATACAGAATCCGCGGCAGGTGATCCGCCGGGATTTGGTAGTGTGCACATACCTAAAGAGAGAAACTGCAGCAGCTCCCCCCTCCCCTCTCACAGCATACAGTCTCACTGGCACATAGCAAGAAACTGCATCTGCTTCCCCTGCTTTCCTCTCAATCTGTCTTCTAAAAGATATATACATGTGCTACAGATTAGTGCGAAACTAAATGCCATCGTTACATGGTAATAAAATAAATGCACTCTCTACTTTGCATAAGAAATGTGCGTCTCTTTGGACAAGTTTATAAATTGTCTGCGTTTCAAGGACCAATGTATAGAAGAAGCTTTGACAGTTTAATTATGGATTGATATATGTACAGAGAGGCGACCAGATAACGGATTAATGGCAGCAGTGAGTCACACCACCAGAGCATGGATAATGGCCATTAATCGATGCGTCAATAGGTTTCCTCTGTGCCGCTAATTTCCATTTCCTTCCATTTCCTCTCATGGTCCTGCAGTGACACATCAGGTGCCTCCAACGAGGAAAACGCTGAACGTGAAGATGTATTTAATGTAATTTGATCAATACTATTCCTATATTGATAGAGGAGGTGGCGGTATGTGCCCGCTGTGAGCTGGGGGTAGAGAACAGCTGGTGGAGGAGATTACAAATTACACATCTCCTTGGCACTAAAGCCTTGCTCTGCTAGTATGACAGCTCTGAAATGGCCTTTTACTATCGCTCTGTTTATTGCGTGGAGACGTATTGAATAAAACATGGCATGCCTCGAGTTTTAACCTTCAAATATCTGCATGGAAGGTTGTGGCCGCACTGACAGCAAAATGTGCGAATAATCATTCCTGGATTGGCCCAACATGTGGTTTTCAGTCACAAATGTAAATGCTGCAAGAAGTTCTCGGAAAAGAAATAGATGAGAAATCGCTGTAATTTTCCCAGGGTTAGCCCTAAAGTATGAGTGACATTTCAGAATCTGGCATAAAGCAGAGTCAAGATATGAAAGAAATCGCTGATAAAACTGTGCTGTCGAATGCTGTATGCTGTATGTGGCATTCATGTTGTTTGGGGTCTTTTATGTTTTATGCATTTACACCAAAAAATACAGGTGCAAAATCTCAGACCCCTATAAAGCGTTGTTTACCTGGGCTCTACAGGTAGAGGTGCCATGATGCAGCCCACCTCATGTATAAAGCACTGTTTACCAGCCATGGTCCCCTGGGGTTTTCTTGAAGCCTGGTTGATAGTTTCTAAAAGATAGCAGCAAGAGCTGTCACTTTCACAGTATGCTTGACGTAGACACAAGCAAATTGCTCAATAAATCTCCTCCAGAATATAAATGATAGAATCCATTAAACTACGCCAAGATAGGGGAGGGGAGTAGGGGTTTTCCCGGGAGCAGATACATTTTTCAAGTGTTTGGCTTTAGTATTGTTGGGAATAACTGGTAGAAAAGATTGTTCATCATGCTGGATCCTGAAAAGGGAATCTATCAGCTCTAGATCATGTTCAGAGCTGCAGACATGGGCAGATAGCTGATAGGGTGATAAAGCAAATGACGGCTGGTTGCAAAGTTAGAGGCTGTGCTGAGCTGCAGCATGCACGACTCCATCCTTCCCCACCCCTGTCTACCCTGCATGATAGATATACAGCATTGGGCTTCCTGCACCTAGCCTTGTACATCAATCATATAGGACAGGGGAAGGGATATGGATGGGAGGAAGCAGACCGCTGCAGCATTCACGACTCCTCCCTCCCCCACCCTTGTCTGCCAATGGTGATAGATATACAGGATTGGGCTTCCTGCACCTAATTACATCAATCATATAGGACAGGGGAAGGGATATGGATAGGAGGAAGCATACCGCTGCAGCATGCACGACTCCTCCCTCCCCCACCCTTGTCTACCCTGCATGATAGATATACAGCATTGGGCTTCCTGCACCTAGCCTTGTACATCAATCATATAGGACAGGGGAAGGGATATGGATGGGAGGAAGCAGACTGCTGCAGCATTCACGACTCCTCCCTCCCCCACCCTTGTCTGCCAATGCGTGATAGATATACAGGATTGGGCTTGCTACACTTAGCCTTGTACATCAATCATATAGGACAGGGGAAGGGATATGGATAGGAGGAAGCATACCGCTGCAGCATGCACGACTCCTCCCTCCCCCACCCTTGTCTGCCAATGCGTGATAGATATACAGGATTGGGCTTGCTACACTTAGCCTTGTACATCAATCATATAGAACAGGGAAAGGGATATGGATGGGAGGAAGCATACCGCTGCAGCATGCACGACTACTCCCTCCCCCACTCTTGTCTGCCAATGCGTGATAGATATACAGGATTGGGCTTCCTGCATGTAGCCTTGTTCATCAATCATGTAGGACAGGGGAGAAGGGTAGGGGGGTTTGGATGGGAGGAACCATACCGCTGGAAGAAATGCACAATCTCATAATGTCAGCTAGGAGACAGATCTCATGTGTTTTATCTCCCTATCCACAATCTTCCCACATCTGCAGCATATGGAGCTGGCACATTCCCTATGAAGCTTTTACACCAGCAGCAGAAGTTTTACTATAAGCAAAAAAATAGAGGAAGATATTCAGGGAGACGGGTAGATGATAACTGTTATAGATGTTAGTGTCTAATGTTACGTGTAATGAATTATCTCATTGTCTTCATGTCCGATCATTTTGTACTTGGATCTTACAGGACTTTCCGATACTGAAGAGGTTCTCCATGCACTTTATTTAGACTATAAACGTTATATAATACATAGCGAATTTCTTTCTGTGTTCATTCCAAACAGTTGATATATTTGTAATAATGGGTGATTTTATATGTTTGTCTTTCTACGTCTGGATAGTCAGATACTTTGTTGTACAGTACATGTCTTTGTATCCGTGTTATTGCTCGTCCACTGTTGCATAGTTCATTTCTCCTTAGCATTAGGGATGATAGGATTATCTTTCTGACTATTCTGCTCACTGGTTTCATAAACCCAAAGTTGTTTTACCCCATAGCCATCAATTACTGCAATAACATAGAATGATTATTTCAATAATTTAATAATGCTAATATATAACATTTGTACAATGGCCCCAATAGGAAACTCCATTGGCTATCACTGTACATATGAAGTAATAACCATCATCCACAGAAAAGAATTCTCAAGATTCCAGTTGATAAAACACATTTCTATCTAGTTGGACTCGATAATTTAGTTACTATAGAATGAATATTACATATTTTTTATTACATGTAGTTGTGAACATTCACCTTTGAGCATCACTGTTTTAATCTCATACACATTGGTGGTAATTCTCCATTGATGTGTAAGGAAATGCCTATACTCAACAAGTTCTGTTGTCAACATACCAATTATACAGACTCAGAATACACCTATTGCCTTGTGTTCTCCTTGTACATATACATGGCAAAATCGATCAGTCAGTATTACAGATCCATATATACTCTGCGCAAAAACACATTCTACATTTCCAGAATATGGCATACCATAAACTCGACAGAATTTTTTTTCTCACTATGCAAGACACCTGTGTCTCCATATAGAATTAAAGACACATGAAGGAACAGGATGGGAATAATGCTAGTCCAGCCAAAGGTTGGAGATCACTGGTGCAGAAGAAGAACTGTCAGACTGAGTATTAGTAGCCAAAGCCACGACTGGGTTCAAAACACAGAAAAGTCTTTAAATTATATACTTTTGTGCTGTTTCCACTCAGAAGTTTGGCTAAAAGAATTACCAAAAAACTATACGTGAACACAGACTTATTTTGTCAACTTAGTAGCAGATGAGATTGTATAGTACAAGGCGTAATATACCTCCTAGAGTAAATCATTTGTTACAGTTTACCTATTTTTCTCAGTGTTTAGCCAATCATGTTAAGGCTTTCCCATCTGGTCCGACTGGAGGTGCTTAGTATATGCAATAGTTGCATGTAGTAAAATAAAATCTTCTAAACGTCAGTGCAGTAGAATGCATTGTATGAAAATAGCTAAGTAAACTATTAGAGTAGGTTTCCAGCTATAGTACAATATATAAATGTAGGGATATCATTGGTTAATGCCGTGTATGTGTGCTTAGTGAGGGTACAATTGGCTTACTTTTGGCCACAGAAGGAGCTCAAAGGTGTATTTACTCTTCAGATCAAATTTCTGGGTAGTAAAATGGGGTTACTAGAAAGGTTTATCATACTAGTGCCATTAAAGAAGTCCCACTAAGACTTAAATCAGCAGGCAGACAGGGGTGAAAATAATAAACATATAAACTCACCCCTCCTTGAGCCTCATAACACCATTCCTGGGTCCTGTTCACGTTACAACCTTATGACGCCGGCTGAGTGAATGCCTGCTCAGCCAATCAGTGACTGGGTTGGGACACTACCTCAGTCACTGACCGGCTATACAGGGAATTTCTCAGCCAGGTTGTGATGTTGCTGCTGGAAAAGCCGGGTATGTGACGTATCTGGTTTCTAGCTGCAGATGTCAACTGGCAGCCAACATCGAGACCCTGGAGCGGCACAACAGAGGCATAAGGAGGGGTGAGTTTACATGTTTAATATTTCCACCCCGCCTGCCTGCTTTTAGTCTTTGTTGGACTTCTCCTTTAATTCTGTAACTGTGATCCACTGAATCCGGGTTTCCAAGACGCTCTATACTCTATAGGGCTTTACCATACAGAGAGTGACCGAATCACTGAATGTTCCTGGGCCACACAGGAGAAGTTGCCAAATTGATGCCATCTTCTCTGACATCATGTTCAAAGTAAATGTAGAGGCCTCATCCAATGGCTTTACATATCATAAGGGAAGGGGCGGGGCAACCTCTGCTGCATGGCCCAGTAACATGCATAAGCAGTAGTTGGTATTGTATATGGTAGTAGGGGCCTGTAATATACACAGCATCCTGTAAAACATTCATATGATCAATTACCCAACTATATCTGTTTTAGTAAATGTGAAGATGTCCTCAGACTTTTTACAGGACCAAAATCTAACCCGGTACTAAACATGCCCACAGGCCTAAAAGCAGCTTAAGCTTTGAATCCATCCATGACATCATTAGGAAAGATATATCCCTGAAATCCAGTTTAACTTTCATGCTGAGAATTTATCTGTTTAATTTTAGTGTAATTAAAAACATAAAACATTCCTTGTATCTTCTGTTATACTGTACAGTGATGGTTTGTACATTTTTCATTGCGTGTTCTGTGTTATATATATGAATATTGTAAATATACTTTTGTAAGGAACATTTTTAGCTGAAATGATGAGTGTGCATTCTGAGTCATTTGGGTGTTGATGTATATGATCTCATCCTTTTATTAAAATGCACTTTTTTTTGCATTATATGATGCGTGTGCGCTATTTGTACTATTGTGGAGAAATTAATATTTTGCATTTCATTTAATTGGTTGTGAAAGCAGACAATACGATTTATAGCTCAATTAATATTAAATGTATTTTTTATGCAAATAATTATATTATTAGATCATTAACATGAAGCTGGAGGAATGGTTCGGTACACAGCTGGATAAAGGCATGAAAGGAGTTAGTTTGTCAATCCTTTTCATACCAAAAGTTCTGAACGGCTGTTTATACTAAAGGTGTCACACAGATTAGAGGTCAAAAATGGGGGGGGGGGGGGGGGGGGGAGAATCCACAGCACTTTTATAACTGGCTCAAGCTGTGATCACATATTAAAAAACAGTCTTTAGAAAAATGAACGCACCAGTTACCAGTCCTATCGTCCAAGTAGAACCATGTAATCCAAACAGGAAAAGTAAGTAACCTGACTTGTTCTGTAGCATGATGAAACCAATTTTTTTTTTTTTAATTACATCATATACCGTCTCCTGGATGCTATTACCTACTTTTCCTAACGATAAGAGTAATAAAAAAGGACACTGCACTGACAGGAGCAGAAAAGATAGGAACTGTTTCATTCTTCTCAGTTTGGTACCTGCCTATGCTTCATGAAGAAGGGTTAAATGAAATAATTTTTATCTTTATTATATAGATCGGTTTTACTATTAAAATCGATATCCTAGGCAAGATTTGCAGTACAGCTCCCAGACCATCAGCTCCAGGCCGGCACAGGTACACAGTCATAAGGAGCTGCACTTAGCTCCCTACTTATTGCACCATGAAGAAAAGTATATGTATATGTGTGTGTATTTATTGGAGACAGCATACCTGTAAGACCAAGCCAAGTGTTTGCATCAGGACCCATAAAAATAATGAGGGAAGCATTAACTTGTGAAAGAAATGCTGAACAGAATGGTGTATTACTGCCATCATTTTGTTCAGCCGTTCTGCTAATATGCAGGAGAATAGAATTCTTTCCACTCCCCTCCCCCCGCTCTCCAGCTGCTGATTGACACTTGGCTGCCTATACACAGCATGGATAGTTAACTGCCAATCAGCAGCTAGTGGGCGGAGTTTTCTGCTTCTCATGAATATTGAGGACTACTGGGCTCATGCACACAATGGAGAGGACTACTTATTGTCCATGTTATTCAGGAAGATATCTCAGAATGAGCTGCACCGAACAATGTAAGTGATAGATCATTCTGTTCAGCTTCTCTGTCACTAGTTTATGCTACCTTCAGATAGAACAGCATAAACCTACTGACAGAGTCTTTTTAAGCTACACCACCGGCCATTGCGATGTACTTTGAATACCAGCTGATGGCATACTATGTATGTACAGCTTTATTTGCACTGCCATAAAACAGCTGTATGCTGCGTTACTTTTCCCGTCCAAGAGAATACATGTTGTAGCTCGTAACAGAGCCTCTGATGATGGTGTGAACATGTCCTACATGTCATAAATTTTCACTGATTCACCGTTTCCTTTTAAATAATTTATATTCAAGTGTACTTGTTTGCAATATGATGTTTTATTGAAATAAGATTAGTGTTCTTGTATACCCCTTTAAACATTATGATAAGAAGCAAGTTGAGCATTACTGCTTGTAGGACTGAGTTTAAAATTATATTACACCAGATGCTCTAAAAACACATTAAGGAAGGTTGCTTATATTAACAGCTTGAGGAACTTAATGCGCTTGGAAAATTACTAGAATGTTGTGTCAATGCTTTTGATGTCAGAGCAGAAAGGAAGAAGAGATGTAATATTGTTATACAATGGCAATATTGTTATACAGCCAATTTCTTAGGGCTTAACTCAAGTAGTATCTTGCCTGAGCACCCTTCTATGTAAAGATCTCCTTCAGTCTTCAGTAGGCCTCATCAGCACAGATCAGTAACATTAATTATAAAAGTTCGGACGGGCTCTGGACAGTTTCTGATACGGACAAAAATGGCAGCATATCAGTTAAGAGTGCAGACAGCCATACTTTTGATGTCCACAAAAATATGCATAAAATACACCAATTGTATGCACTTTTAAAATATTTTCTATTGATTGACATCAATTGGCCCGACACAGGTACACTGTGGTCGACACAAGTCCATGATATTGTTTGGCCATTTTACCTATGTAAATCACAGTTCATGCCTAAGGCTTTGGTATGGACTGGTATCAGTGGCGTAGCTACCATAGAGACAGGGTAGGCAGTTGCTATGGGGCCCGTGCAGGAGGGGGGCCCAGGGGAGAAGGTAAGAGAGTGTGTCCTTCTGCTTAACCCCTCATGTACTGCAGTGTGTAAGTGTCCCAATGTTTACTTACATGCTGCAACACAAAGAAAGGGTTAACAAGCAGAAGACAGAGACAGAGATCTCTGCTTCACTGCTCTGATAGCCTCTGACCTCTGTTCTCCAGCTGCAATCAAGTAGGGAAGGAAAATGGGCAGAGCTCTGTGCAGAGGTCAGGGGTTATCAGTGCACCATCAGTGAAGTATATATATATATATATATATATATATATATATATATATATACAGTGCTTTGGGTTGTGCGTAGGGAAGGGTGGCCCCTTAAAATTTTTTGCTATGGGGCCCCGTAAATCCTAGCTACGCCTCTGACTGGTATACAAATGGCACATTTTCGGAGAGGATCTGTCATGATCGCTGAGCTATTTGGAAGCCCCATAGAGAATGAATAGAACACTGACTGCAAATGCTCCATTCATTCAGGAAACAGCTTTTCTCCATTCTCGTAATCATGGGTGTCTGATCGACCGACCAATCAGCTTGTAATCGCCTATTCTGTGGTCAGAGGATAACGTTATGAGATGAGAATAGCCATCCTATTACGCCATTTTTGAGAATAAAAATAAGTAAGTTGTCTCTGATGATTTAGGCTTTAAGCTACTTTACTTGATTTGACAATGTTTCTGTCCTGCATGGTCTTTAGTTCCAGTGTGGAGAGACACTGGGCGGTACAGTTGCCAAGGCAACCGTCCAACTCCAAGGAGATCTGTACACAAGTCTGATGAATTAAATAACTTGCTGGTGCATTAAACTCGCTGATGTGTGATTGCCTCGGCAACTATACCGTCCAGCATGAAATGCGTCTCTCTACAGTGAAGCTGAAATCACGCAGGACATAAACTTTGTTGGCACTTTAAAGTGACACTGTCATCCCCCTTTTTGCATCCTGACTTGTCTTCATAGATGTAAAGGGTAAATTTAGCAGTTTTCATACCTTATTTTAAATCATATTTCATGGTGCTTGTTCAAGTAAAAAATGATCTGCAGATTGTGCTAAGTGGGCGGGACTTCACGGCAACTGCACCACTCAGCCGCGCCCACAGCACCACCGTAGGCCCTGCCCCTCTGTTACATCATTGGCACATAGTCCCCGCCCCCTCGTCAACCATTGAAACAGGCTGGCCTAAAGGTCTAGGCCCCAGCCACTTTACCAATGGGCGTTGAGGGGGCGGGGCCTATGTGCCGATGAAGTCTTGGAGGGGGCATGGTTATGGTGGCGCTGTGGACAGGGCTGAGTGATACAGTTGCCGTGAAGCCACGCCCACTTAGCACAATCTGCAGATGATAAAAGATCACTTTTTACTTGAACAAGCACCATGACGTATGATATAAAATAAGGTATGAAAACCGCTAAATTTACCCATTACACCTGTGTAGAGAAGTCAGAATGCAAAGGGGGTGACAGTGTCACTTTAAGCCCTGCTTAATTTTTTTCTTACTTGGCCTAAGGTTGACATAAGGTTTTCAGAATTTATATCTATACAAGTAGTCGGCCATGGCTGCAGGAATTCTTCTCCTATTTAATTAACTAGCACTTGAAACAGAAGAAAAGTTAGATGTAAGATCACAACATAATACGTTTTTGAAGTGACACAGGGCTCAAATAACAAAGGACCAGTGACCCAAAGCAATCGTTTTGTCCATATGAGAAGGCAGGCTGCCAGGACACTGTTCACAAAATGTAACCCTAGAGCCGGCTATCATTATAATGCCTGCTCATCAGTATGTGTCGGGTGGTCTTAAAAAATTCACCAGGTCATGGATCCTTTTCAATTATCGTACTCAAGTGATTTGCGCTTTGATTTTGAGGACTCTGGAAAGTCATTTGATTTTCATCGTAATCTCTCATATCCACTGGTAGCATAAAAGTGACTGCCTTTACTCTGCCCCTAAAAAGACAAAGAAGAAAGTGAGAAGTATGAAATGTCTATGTATTGTGGCAACAAAAATTAACAGTAAGATACAGGTTGCAGTAGATTGTCGACAAAAAAACCTCCACCGTCACATATATTTTAAAAAATATCACAAAATAGGTAATTACATAGATAGAAAGTCTAAAAGAAAAGTTTTTATCAAACATGTCAATTATAACGCACAATCCTAGGAGACTTTTCAGACTGTGTTAGTAGTGCCTGTTTACTGTATATGCCAGAAAGCTACCAGGGTGTATAGCAAATCTATCCACAGACTCCCATTACCTGATGGGTGCCAAGAAATGTAATGTTGTCCTACATTTAAATGTTGTGGTTGGCAAAATGGAATAGAGCAGTATAGAATTGTATACTATACGTAATAAGCTTTAACATGTTATTACATAAATCTGCTTTCCCCATTTGCTCTAACCAAACAATTGCAGCCCGTCTGTTCCAATGAATGGACAGACTTCAGCCAGTTCACGGACTATTGTAGAAACATCAAGGACCACTCCTAAGGAGAAAGTCCAGTATACTGTATAAAGTACAGCCATCTTTATTGTAGCTTGTATATAATCACACCTAACCTCTAAAAACATTTACAGATAAAGCGCCACCTCTGATGTATTTTAAATCAAGACTGATTCTTCATCATACTTTGATCATGATTCTTATTTATTCTTAATTTTGTAACATGGGTGCTTATTAGAGATGAGCAAGTACAAATATACTTGAATGCTTGTTGCTCCAGTTGAGTATTTTCCAATTCTCAAGTGCTCAATTCGAGTAACGAACCCCATTAAAGTCAATGGGAGACTTAAGCATTATTTCAGGGGTCTCCTATTCAGCAGAGGGGAGGGTACCTGGTGCACCTGAAAACCTCAAAAAAATGCAACTAGCATAGCAAAGGGAGCATGAACTTATGCATTAACCCCTTGCCGCAAAATGACGTTCCTGGAACGCCATGTAAAGCAGGTAGTTCCAGGAACGTCATGCTGACCCTGCCTCCCCCTGCTGTCCCTAGCGGCGATCGGGTAGCACACAGCCGCGCTCCCTCAGAGCAGTTGACCCCATAGGCTGCCCCAGTCAGTGGGACTGCAGCGTCTATGGGAATCCGGAGGGAGATCTGCTCCCTCCGACCCCCAGGGAGCAGCTCCGGGGGCTTACCATAGCAACACAGACGCTGCTTAATGCATCTGGGCTGCTATGGATAATAACGATCAGGCCCCTGCACTGAGGCAGGGGTCTGATCGTTTAAATGAGCTGTCAGTGCTCTGACAGCTCATTCACTCTATAATACAATACAGCACTGATCATGTGCTGTAATGTATTATAGAGGTGCCTGCAAAAGTTACAGTGCAACACACACACACTAATACAGCAATAAATAAATAAATAAATAAATAAATATACACATTCCCCACCCCCCTTTGTAAATGATCCCCTATAAATAAAATACACATATTTGGTATCGCCGTGTCCATAATGACTCTGTCTATTAACCCGTTACATTAATTATCCTGCCTAATTAACGCCATAAAAAAAATAAAAATCTAGCCAAAATGAAATTTTTTTTGTTAATCCCACCCCCTAAGAAATATAGAAAAAAGCAAAATGTCACATGTACCCAAAAGGTGTACTGCTAAAATCGTCAGCTTATGCTGCAAAAAAAAAAAAAAGCCCTCACATAACTCCATTGACGAAAAAATAAAAATATTACTGCTCTTACAATATGCAAGACACAAACAGTTTTATAGCATAAATGCCATAAACTATAACAAAAGCTTTATAAAATCGATATCACTGTAATTGTACCGACCTGACGAACAACGATAACATGTCATATGTGACGTATAGCAACTGGTGTACAAAAAAAAATAATAAAAAAGAGCTGCTAAATTGTGTTTTTTATTCGCACTACCTTATAAAAAATTAAATACAAAATGATCAGGGTGTCACATGTCTCCCCGAATGGTACAGATGGAAATGTGAACTTGTCTTACACAAATATTTTGGTACCGCAAGGCCTCTGTGACATGGTATAATGGCTAAAAAAAACTGAAATAAAAAAAGGCCCCAAAATTCACCAAAATTGCAGCAAAATTTCGAAGCCCTCTAACATCCTAACAAGTAAAAGGATGTTCACCAAATGACGCCACCATAAAGTAGACTTGTTGTAGATGTTGCAGTAATAATTAGTTCATGTAGCATGACTATTTTTTTTAGAACAAGAGAATTTTGAATATAAAGAAACGCTAATTTTTAAATTTTTTGCACAAATGTTGTGTTTTTTACAAAAAAACTACTAAATGTATCAACCAAAGTATACCACTAACATAAAGAGGAATGTTTCACGAAAAAATCTCAGAATAACTGCGATAATTAAAAGCATTGCAGAGTTATCACTACATAAAGAGAGACAGGTCAGATTTGAAAAATAGGCCCCGGACATTAAAGCCAAAACAGGCTGCAGAGGCAAGGGGTTACAGACTCCCAGGTCCCTGAATTATGGCACTTTTACAGACTGACAATATTGCGCACCCACCACAAGACAAAGATCAATTTAAGGTGGGGGAAAAGTCTCCTGTACATTTACCAGTAGAAAAATCAAAAAAGAAAAAAAAAATCCTCCTATACCCCTTAAAACCTGGCCCATCTCTCACCTTAGTTTCTGTCATCTCTGACAACCATAGAAGCCGTAGACGAAGGGGAACTCAAACTGCACCCATTGGTAACTGTCATTGCGTGAGTGTGTGACATGGTCAGATCCATCCTGTTTAAATTTTAAAGGATAGACTCAAGCCAATGCACCAAGAGCAAGGGCTGCCAAAAACTGAAAGGAAAGGGAATTCCATACACCCTTCATTACACATAAAGGAGGGCCTCATTCACACGCTGTAAAAAAAATTTATGCCAGAGCCTGGTGGCGACCTTACTTATATTTGTGGGAGAGAAACCTGGTGGTGACTAGGGATGGTCCGAACCCTCCGAGGTTCGGGTTCGTATGAACCCGAACGCTCGGCATCAGATTCCCGCTGTCTGCCCGCTCCGTGGAGCGGGTGGATACAGCGGGAGGAACGCCTATGGCTATGGCTGTATCCCAGTTTTCCATTCGATCCTCCCGCTGGATCCGCCCGCTGCACGGAGCGGGCAGACAGCGGGAATCATTACCGAGAGTTCGGGTTCGTACGAACCTGAACCGAACTCTGTTCGGACCATCCCTAGTGGTGACCCCTGTTAAAAATTTTGGGCTATAGCCTGTTGTGACCAACTCTATAATTCTGGATAAGAGCCTGTTGTGACCCTGTTAAAAATTGTAGGTAAGAGCCTGTTGTGATCCTGTTAAAATTTGTGAGAGCCTGTTATGACCCTATCAATAATTTTAGGGGTGAGAACCTCTAAAAAATTGTGGGCGAGGGGGGAAGGTGCAAGGCGGGAGGCAGTGGTGCTTATTAAGGAGCACAACTTTCATCCCAGCTATTTGGGTGCTTCGCTGACATGTGTCGGTGCTTGCTGGTGGTGGTCATCCTGATGGTGATGGCTTCCCTGCTGATCTTCACATGACACAAATCCTTTGTCTTAAAGGGGTACTCCAGTGGGGGGGCTATTTTGGGATCTGGCCGGGGAGGAGATGGCTGAGGGAAACGACATCCACTCACCTCCCCAGCTCCAGCGGCAGTCCCCGTACCACGGTGCTCCGGTCCCCGGTGCCCGGATGCTTCCTGGTGTCTGACGCGGGCTCAAGACGTGACATCCGCTCCGCCAGTCAGTGACAGAGGCGGGATCTGAGCGGACTTGAAACGGATCCCACCTCTGTCACTGACTGGCTGAGCGGACTTGAGATGTCATGTCTCAAGCCCGCGTCAGACACCAGGAAGCGGCCGGGCACCGAGGACCGGAGCGCCACGATACGGGACCCGCCGCTGGAACCGGGGAGGTGAGTGGACGTCCTCAGCCACCTCCTCCCCGGCCAGATCGCAAAATAGCCCCCGCCGGAGTACCCCTTTAAGGACTTATTGAAATAATGACACACTGCAGAAGACCTGCCCCTCCCCAACTGGGTACTTCAGGAAACACTTGCAGGACCACTTGGTATAGCCTGCCTTCTTCCTCTGGCCAAACCACTGCCTCTTGCAGTCGGTGCTGCAGATCCCTCCCCCTCTGAAATCTGGATCCAGTCGGACCATTCGCTTCCCTGTTCACCCCCTCCTCCTTTTCTTGAGACCATGCGGCCCTCTCACTTCAGTACCGCAGACATTCGGTTTTCCCGTCCTGGCATGATATTGATATATCATGCCAGGCAGGGAAACACTTCTTTACAGGGCTTCCCCATCCATAGGGTCGTGGGAATGAACCCTTACACTTGGGGGATCTGTGGACACAATCTCCTCTGGTGCCTCCTAAACCAAAATTTTGGAGTGTGTGGTGGCAAACTGACTGGTTGCGTTATCAACCATCCACGTCAACAACCTGGTCACGAACCTCTGCATTCAGTAGTGATGTACTGCATGCCCCTGCTAACCGGGAGCGCTGGCCAAGGATTCTGGAGTACTTCTCCTATGGAAGGCAGGCGGGCTGGCGTAGGACATACTTTAACAACTTCAGTAGGCAATGGCTTGGTGGGTAAGTTTCTGTTGCTGCAGAGTTGCAGCCGGTTGCAGTGAACATTGATAGGTGGTTTCCAAGCTTTTTGGATCTGGTACACGCCAGCAGCTTCATGTGGGATGGAGATTACAGTATAGGGATCTTCTTCCCACAGTGGATCCAGTTTTCCAGAACGATGGTCATCTTTTAGCCAGACTTTGTCACCAATCTTAAGAGGTTGGCACGGCGGTTATAATCTTCCTCTTAACGGTGGTGAGCTTTTTTCATCTTGCTAGTAGCAATTTCTTGTGCTTCTTCCTGTAACAGGATCCAAGGAGTTTTTGAGAAGTAGGCCTCTCTTTGGCGCCAGAGTCTCTGTAGCTCAATGTCTGGGTGAGCTTTGTGTAGCCTGATGGGTACCTTGCCTGTGAGCAAGTAGTCTTGGAGCTCTCTAAGTCCACGGCTTTCCGCCTGAAGCCACTTCCACTTAGATGAATCATGCCGTGGGTCAGTCTTGTGACTATCTTCGTCTTGTTTGACCAGAGTTATCACTTCTTGATGAGCAAAACGGTCATAGAAGGGTGGCAATTTAACGTCTTTCCACTGATCTTCAGAAGGTGGCTCTTTGCTAGTTTGTAAGCAGGATAGTGCATCAGCGTTCACATTGGCCTTGCCACTGCAATACTTGATAGTAAAGCTGAAGTTTGCTAGGCGTGAGGCCCATCTCTGCTCTAAGACACTAAGTTTGGCAGTGTTGAGGTGTGCTAGAAGGTAGTTGTCCGTATACATGGTGAAGCTGGAGGCCGACAGATAGTCTTTTCAGTAACAGCCGAGACCTAGACTAGGAGTTCCAGCTTGAAGGAGCTACAATTCTAAACATTCTTCTCACGTTCTCTGAGGCTTCTACTGGCATAGGCGATGACTCGCTTCTTGTTATCTTGAACTTGCGAGAGAACAGCTCCCAGACCTTGATAGCTGGCATCAGTGTATAGCTGGAATAGCTGGGTGTAATCTTGGTAATCTTTTACCAGGAACATTCTTCGGGCAGCAGCACAACAGCTCTGTCAGGGAAGCAGCAATTTGGGCTAAGTGCAGGATGAAGGAAGCTTCTGATGTCTTTAACAGTCTTGGGTGTAGCCCAGTTGGTAACTGCAGCTGTCTTCTCTGTGTCAGGCTGAACATCTGCGGAACTTACAATATGTTCCAGGTAAATGACACGGGGCTTCAACAGATGACACTTGGATGGCTTGATCTTCAAGCCGTGATGAGTAAGAACTTGGAAGACTTCTGTCAGATGCTGCAGATGATCTTGATAGGAGCCAGAATACACAATGACTTCATCCAAATACAACAGGACACTTTGGAAGTTACCATGGCCAAGACATCTCTCCATGCTGGGAAGTTGAAGGAGCATTGTGTAGGCCAAATGGCATCCCGGTAAATTCGTACAGTCCCATGGGATTAGTGAAAGCAGTTTTCTCCCGGTATTCTGGGGCTACAGGTACTTGCCAGTATTTGCTGGTCAAATCCAAGGTGAAGAAGTAGGATGCTGATCCCAGTCCTGTGAGTGATTCTTCTATCCTAGGGAGAGGATAGGCATCCTTGTGAGTAATATTGTTAAGTTTCCTGTAGTCCATTTTTCTTCTTGACTAGGACAATCGGTGCAGCCCAAGGGCTTTGGCTGTCTTGGATTACTTTAGCATCCTTCATTTCTCGGATGAGTTCTTTAATTGGCTGATACATCGCTGGGGCTATAGGTCGGTGACATTCCTTGATTGGCAGGTGTTCACCAGTGTCTATGTGATGCTGCAGCAGTGTGGTCTTCCCATAATCAAGACGATTCTTGCTGAAAGCCAGATTATGTCTTTTTACTATCTTGAGAACTCCATTGATATGCTCAGGGGGAGTGTTGGCATCTCGTATGTGGATGTCAGACCACCATGGGGTGGTAGGTGTGGAAGCAGAACCAAGTTTGACTGACCTCTGCTTATCTTTAAGGCTCTCCACCAGGATATCCTCTGGGTGTAGTTGTATAGCTCGGCCACTGCATGGTACTTGGGCAGTCGTGCAGGAACATCACTAAGGTTTATAAGGCGAATAGGTACTCGCCCATTGGAGACTGTGACTAGGCTTCTTGCTGCTCTGAGGAGTGGGTGCCCTTCCACGTTGATGGGGTCCAGGGTAGCTTGGTAGTCTTCATTCCCTATGCCGGTTTGTGCTCAGCACCAGATCACCACTTCACTATTGTCCGGGAGGACTACTGGACGGGGGTCTGCAATTCTGACTCTGCAAATCTCTCCCTGGGAAATAGTAAATTTCTGCTAAGCTGGCTGATAGCTTTCTGGACAGAGGACCTGTCAGAGGAAGGAACTGAGGAGAGAGAGGCATGCAAGGCTTCAAGAACATCATTAAAACAGTGCCGGATTGCATTCATGCCTTATATCATATCAGAACTTGTACTACCATAGGTTTCAGTTACAGTTATACCTTGACCTGGTATCCTATCTCTACCAAACTGAGTTGTAGCTTACCAGTAACCAATCTGGGGAATGGGTGTACCATTACTCGCAACGAGTGACAGACCTCCTGAAAATTTACCAGACAGTTCAGAACAATCAAAGTGTTTTTTAAACACCTGGTGGTCAATAGTAGTGACTTGAGAGCCAGTGTCTATTAGGGCATCTAAGGGAACACCGTTGACCCGGACAGTTACATGGGGGCAGGACGATAGAAACCTCAATTCCCACTTGGACGCCTTCTCGGACCTTGAGGATTTTCCACGTCTGTAGTAGCCAGACCTCCTACAAAATGTACAATAAGGTCTCTCATACGGGGGTCCTCTCCTAAGTGGAGAATGTTCAGGGCTTGCAAGCCGGATACTGGGCTCAGGTAAGTGTGGTCTACTGCGGGAGGACTTCCTGGAATTAGGGGCAGGTTGCATCTGTAAGTCCTTTAGGGCCTGACTTACAATTTTGAGTGCCTCTGCCATTGCTTCTACTTGTTCCTGCAAAGTAGAACAAGTGGCTGCTGCTTGTAGAGCTTGACTTGGTAGAACGGTAATGCGCACTGGAGCACAGGTGCACTAGCCAGAACTGGAAAGGAGGGGGCTGTGTAAAGTGTCTCTGCAAGAGGGTCATTAGTGCCCGGAGGGCTGAGTGACTTGAGTGCCAGACTTTTGAATGCTGTGAATGACATGCCAAGGTTTTGTTTGGCTAAGTCTCGCAGTCTTTCTTGTGTGGACCTGGAATCTAAACTTGTTTAGGATGGCATCAACGTTGGTCTTGTGAGCACAGGTACAAACTTCCTCAGCTGCTGGTCCTTCCAGCTGATCTAAGGGAATCTCCACCTGTTGCTTAGGAGAGGAGAGAAATTTCAGTGATCCGCGCAATTTTTTTCTGAAATGCGCCAGTGTTCTGGGAGTGCCCTGGTAATATGGCAGATTAGCTGGCCGTAGAAAAATAGAGGCAGAATGAGCTGCCATAACAGGAGCCGATGAGGAGGCTGTACCGGAGGATGCCGGCGATGCAGGTGGTGGCGCCGGCGGCTTGTGGGTCATTGCCATCTGGAGAAGACATGGTGAACATTGCAGCTGTAACACTGTAGGAGGCTGCTGAAGAGGGGCTCTGGTGATGATTTTAGGTGCTTTCAGGCTGCACTGGACTGGTGCGCCACTGAGTGGAGTAGCAAGATGGCGCTGTTAGAACTTCTTGCTAAGGACCTCCCGTGCTTTAGTGCAGTTTTCCCGCGTTTGTGCAGGCAGGCTTTTGAAAAGTGATGGTAGCGTAGTTAGAAATAACAGGATACAGTCCTGAAACAATAAAGATGGCTCCCCCACTTTGATTTTTGCAGCTAGGATAATTATCTTCTGGGCTTTTATCTTCTGGGTAATAGTGATAGGTGGTGAACGATTTGTAATCCACTTTTGCTATGGAAAGCACACCGTTCTTGATAATACGCAGGCAATGTAACACACACGTACACAGTTCTTTAGGGTGAGATACATAGGCAACAACGAGGTTTGAATCCTGTTTGTGACGCCAATTCTGTGGTGTACACTCGACCGGTCACTTGCTAGATGGTAACGTGTGACGCCACTTCTATGGTGGTTGGTCGAAATATAGCTCAGCCAGATGTTAGGTTGTCGTGACGCCAGTGCCGGTTGGGCACACAGGTATGGTGGCACACCTGCTTTTATTTTAGATAGGCTGGCTATACCCTTTCCCCTGTGGTCAGTAACCTGCCGGGCTATTTGGGGGGTCCCTTGGGTACTTATCACGGTGGTCCGGAGTGGAGTTATGACCTACCCAGACTATTGGTACTGCCACCCACAGAAAGGGGAGATGACCCAAGGAAGATGCAATGGCTGTGTAGGTGCTTTGGGAATAACTGAGACCAATTAGAACAAATAAACTTCTTCTTTACTGCAGGAAGATTTATTACAGTGATATACAGTAGGATCTTGACTTGATAATATCCTTGAATCTTTAGCGACCCGATCTGTGCAGGGAGTTTAGAGAGAGGTATAGTTGTGCTGACTGAGTTGTGTGCTGAGAGGTAGAAGAGGTTCAGAGAAGTAGAGAGGAGGATTTAGAGAGAGTCCCAACCCAGGGTAGAAATGTGCTCTGCCGGAACTTTAGAAGGAGAATAAGTAGAGTACATGAGAGTAGAGAGAATACTTGTGCCCGTGTTTTGAGTCTTTTGTCTTTGAACCACCTATTGCCCACCAGTGTCAGGTGACCCGTCCTAGAGGGTGACACAAGCCCCAGACCTTGTTACCTGGGTTGAGCAAAGTGGTCAGAGTTCTCTGATGACACCTGTGCTGCAAGATAAAGTACGTAGGCTTCTAGCAACTTTGCTCTATCTTGATCAGTTCCTTTCTTCTGTTGGATACTGTCCAGCACTTTTAGACCGGTTCTTGGCATGGGTTGGGGTGATCCATGACTTGTCCTCTCTAAGTGTGCGTTCAGCACCGCATAGTGTATAGGAGTGCTGCTTTCAAGAAACAAGTGCTAAGGTGTCTTATTTGCATCTGTTTCCTACCAAAGCCAGGGTAAGACTCACTAAGGTATGGCTACACTTTCCTTGTGACTTCCTTCCATAGCATTGGTAAGGTGTGCTGTTAGTGGGTGAGAAGAGAGTGCAAGAGAAAGAGAAGGGTAGAGATAGGTAGAAAAGAGAAAGAACTTCCATTGATGCACAGATCCTAAAACAATAACCCTTTAGTTACATCCAGCTGTGCAATACTTAGGTACACAATATACATACTACTTCATTACCACTTTTTCTTTGAAGTACAGACTTTTGCAAGTGGTGTAAAGACCAGAAACACCCGTGGTGGGACACCGTATTTATTCCTAACGGTAAAAACTAACATCAGCCCCTTCAGTGTCAATATATGGGGGTCAGATTATTAGCCAGTAATTAATAACTTATTGTAATTATATGTCGAGAGAGAGAAAGAGAGAAAAAAAAAATTAAGGAAATCAGAAACTTAGTATTTTGCCTGATCTACAGCTCTGTCTGCTTCCACTACAAATGTGCCTAATATCTCAAAGCAGGTAGATAAAAAGCATTTCCAATTATAATGGTCTGTCACTTGCGACTGAGGCCTCTGAGCTTTAGGTGACAGAGATAAAGAAGACGCGTCTCTTGTACTGCACTGCAGTTTATATAAAAATGCCCTATAAACATTGCAGATGCTGAACTCTAATGGCACCATTACTATACGGCCTATATCTATGAATGCAGGTTACAGATAACCGAATGGATCCATCTCTAATGAGCATTGCTAATTCATTTTTCATATGGGATTGAGGATAATTAGAAGTGGAATTGACTGTATAGTGCAGTAATAGGTCTGGTTTATATGCATATAAGGTGCACAGAGCCGATATGGTAACATATGGAAGTGGTTGCATTGAGCTATTTTATGATACTTCCATACATACGACATCTGTTGCAGGATGCCATGATTTTTTTTTCTACCTAAATCAACCTGACAGAAAAAAATAATCTCTGTATGAGACTTGAAAGTTAATTTGTATAACGGGTCTTATCCTGTAGTGTGTATATGGAGCTTTGATATAATGAGTTACATTAGAACAGTGACTGGCAAGCTAATGTTGGCTAATGGCACAGCGTCTTATCCAGAATCATCCACACTTTTGCTCATTTGCATGTCCTGGCACCATACACACTGGTGAGATGCGGAGTCATTCTGTTTCATAGTCAATACCAGATTTTAGAGCACAATGTAGGCTTTTTAATAGAATATAATTCCATTTGTTTAGTTTTTTTTTTTTTTTTGGTCAAAGAAAAGACAGCAATTACTTCCACAATCAATCTTCATCTGTCATCCCATATGCACACAAGTGCTAGAAGCTTCGCAAATGAATAGACTTCATTACCCCAGTGATAATGGAAGCTAAATTGAATCAGGAAAGTAAAACACCTGTAAAGCGGTCGATGTAGCCTGATAAAATGTAATCATGGAGAAATGTCTGCCTGCTAATAACATGCAAAGAGACCAGAAACTACAAGGACATCTATTCATGTGCTGCAAAGGAAACAAAGAGTCCCACAGCGCTATTCTATGATACTGAATCAGAATTATAGTAGTGATCCATCACATGTGGTAACACAGGTTTTCTCCTCTAGATGTATTACATCTAAGGAAGAATGAGGTGCCTCTGGGTGGCACCATATGGCAGCACATGAAGTGCCTACAGGTCCATAATACAGGTCCATACTAATTCAGTATTCAGGCACATAGCATTGTCAAACAAATCGGCAACATGTGAACAGGAAATTAATTTCAAGATACTTACAAAAACATAAAAGGCAGGAAACTGAAACTGTGATCAGGGGCGTAACTACCACTGTAGCAACCATAGCAGCTGCTGTGGGGCCTGCTGCATCAGGGGGCCCCGTGGCCTGCTCCGGCAATACAGTGGGCCCCCTGAGCTGTCATCATTTGCAGCACCGTGTGGCTGAGCAGGCCTCCCAGCAAGCACTCCTGACCAGCACTTGTAGTTATGACTACACTTGGATTACTGGTCAGTATTCCCAAAAAATCCTGTTTGCAGTCGTCACTGTTAAAGGGGTGCTCCATTTTTTTTTTCAAATCAACTAGTGTCAGAAAGTTATATAGATTCGAAAACTACTTCTATTAAAAAATCTCAAGTATTCCAGTACTTAGCATCTGGTATATGTTGTGCAGGAAGTGGTGTATTCTTCCCAGTCTGGCACAGTGCTCTCTGCTGCCACCTCTGTCTGTGCCAGGAACTGTCCAGAGCAGTAGCAAATCACCATAGAAAACCTCTCCTGCTCTCCAGACTGAAAAGAATACACCACAGGGCACACAGCAGCTGATAAGTACTGGAAGACTGGAGATTTTTAAATAGAAGTAAATTCCAAATCGCTGGCACTTTCTAACACTAGTTGATATAAAAGAATTTTTTCCTGCTGGAGTACCCCTTTAATACTAGCCTGTTCATTCCTATGGGAATCATTAAAGGAGTTATCCAGGATAGGAAAAAGTAAAGCTTCTTTTTTTGTGCAAAAACAGTGCCACCACCGCCCAATGTTGTGTACGGTATTACAATTCAGCTCCATTTATTTCAATGGAGCTGAGCTGCAAAACCCACACCTAAACTAAGGACAAAAGTAGTGCTGTTTCTGGGAGAGAGCAGCCATGTTTTTCTAAGCCTGGTTAGCCCTTTATATTCACAGTCCTTATTAAAACATCCCTAATGCTTCTAGTACTACCTTAAACATGCTACAGCCCAGCACTTTCAGCACTGCAGCATTCACAGTCATGTCTGCACAGGCACCTAGGTAATAGCCCCTGCTAACCGGCAATGTAGAATGGAGCTTGTAAAGACTGACTCTAAAAAGGTAGTGTCATTGTTTCCCTCAGGGCATCATAACTGTATAAGAAGCCGTATAACCTCTTGTTAGTGTTGATATGTACAGTATAAAGTGTGTTAGATAGACGCAGTCGATCACTCCCAGGATAGACTAGTACCTGCACTTGTGCATATATTGCTGGAATGATCTCGTCTTGGGGATACTAGTAACCAGCATTTCCGCAGCAGTTTTCTCATCTTTGGCTAACTGAAGATCAGTGTCAGACTTTTGGTTCGGCCTTGGTCCCGATATTGAATCACTACTCGAATGCCTTTTCATATGTGCGCTGTGCTTACAGTATTCAGAACCCAACGGGAGAGAGGACATAGAATACCGGCGGACAGTCATGGCAGTACCTGAAAGAAGCAAAATAAAATATTTGGAGTATGTGTTTTATTTTTTTCAACATTATTTTATTGTTTAATTACATAATCTAAAACATTTAGACTACATCATAGGTAATGTACAATGTATCTCATCAATATGAGATATGAACAGAACAATCAAAAAATGGATATAGCCAGTGCTTCACTGAGCCGCCCGTCACTGCTGAGATGAGAGGTGGGAGCATTCAGCGGGGACCTGGAGACGCCATAGTAGGACACCAGGGGAGCACTCAGAGATAAGCAGTTTCTTTATTGTTTTCTATATACCTGCAGCGATCTATATAAAGTTTTCCCATATATATATATATATATATATATATATATATATATATATATATATATATAATGTGTGTGTGTGTGTGTGTGTAGATATACAGTGGTGCCTTGGATTACGAGCATAATTCGTTCCAGGACCGCGCTTGTAATCCAAATTCACTCTTAAACCAAAACATATTTTCCCATAAGAAATCATAGAAATGCAGACAATTGGTTCAACACCCCAAAAATAATGATTTATTATTCAGAATAATATGTGAGGCTGGGTTCACACTACGTATATTTCAGTCAGTATTGTGGTCCTCATATTGCAACCAAAACCAGGAGTGGATTAAAAACACAGAAAGGATCTGTTTACACAATGTTGAAATTGAGTGGATGGCCGTCATATAACGGTAAATAACGGCCATTATTTCAATATAACAGCCGTTGTTTTAAAATAACAGCAAATATTTTCCATTAAATGGCGGCCATCCACTCAATTTCAACATTGTGTGAACAGATCCTTTCTGTGTTTTTAATCCACTCCTGGTTTTGGTTGCAATATGAGGACCACAATACTGACTGAAATATATGTAGTGTGAACCCAGCCTAAAACAAATGAAACAAACATTCAGAAACAGCAGAATATGTGATATTATAAGTTACTGTACAGTAATGGGGAGGATGGGAAACATAAGGGCTGCAGGGAGCATGAAGGAATGAGCAGGGCAGATGTGAGCACAGTATAGCAGCACTCTTTGTCTGGGGAGAGAGGGATTACAGCTATGGAGAGATTACAGTCCCGTCCCCTGATGCAAGCCCCAGCCTAAAGTGGTTCTGCTATGATTTGGAAGGTGAGGGAGACTTTCTGAGTCAGAGTACAGGGCTGTAGACCCCGCTATGCAGACCATGCCCCTCCTCCACTTGCACTCCCACCCAGTACAGGGTGGGGCGGGCTGCAATCAGCAGCCGGCACCTCACCGTTAATGACACGCTGCAGCGTGACATTAACTCCTTAAACGCCGCGATCGCGTTTAAGTGTAAGCGACAGGGGGAGGCCCCTTTCATTTACCGATCAGGACCCCTGCAGTCTGACTGCAGGGGTCCCGATTGTTAAACTGGACCGCCGGAGGTCTCTCACCTGCCTCCGCGCGGTGCGATCAGTGCTCTGGTCACTGAGCCTGCACAGGCAGGCTCAATGAGCAGAACGCCGATAACATGGCATAGCAATGATCAGTGTGAATAATAAAAGTAATGAATGTACAAGTCCCCCAAAGGGACTTAAAATGCATTAAAAAAAAAGTTAAATATCACTAACACACTACCCCAAAACCCCTCCCCCAATAAAAGTTGAAATCACCCCCCTTTCCCATTATATAAATAAAACATATAAAAATAAATAAATAAACATATAATATACCGTAGTGTGCATATTTGTCCAATCTATTAAAATATAACAAGCGCCATTGCAAACGGTGAACGGCGTACACGAAAAGAGGGAAAAAAGTGCGCGGATTACGATTTTATGTTACATTATATATAAAAAAAATAATAAAAAGTGATCAAAACGTCCAATCTTCACAAATATGGTATTATTAAAAACTAGAAATCATGGCGGAAAAAAATGACATCTCATACAGCCCCGTAGGTGAAAACATAAAACCGTTATAAGAGTCACAATAGGCCCATTTTATTAATATTTAATTGCCAAAAAAAAAGATTTCATTAAAAAATATATATAACATTAGAGAATCTGCGTAAACCTGCATATGGTTGTGTTCGGACTGACCTATAGAATAATGGTATCACGTCGCTTTTACCATATAGTGCATTACGTAGACACAGGAACCCCCCAAACGTTACCATATTGCATTCTTTTTTACAATTTCACCTATTTATATCTTCATAAATAATATATTTGGGATTCCCTCATACATGTTATGGTGAAATGAAAGACGCCATTACAAATTACAACTATTCCTGTAACAAACAAGCACTTACATGGCTTGTAGATAGAAAACTGAAAGTGCTAGAGCTCTTAGAAGGGGAGGAGGGAAAAACGAAAGCGCAAAGATCAAAATTTGTGCAGTCCCCTGAGTCATTTTGGGCCTGGTCCTCAAAGGGTTAAACCAAGGTACCACTGTATATGGTGTATAGTATAATATAAAAATCATGGTGGAATGTTGTTTTATTTACTTGTCCCTTACAATTAATACGCACTGAACACTAAGGCTAGGTTCACACTGCGTTTTTGCAATCCGTTTTTTTTTTCATCCGTTTTTTGCAAAAAAACAGATAAAAAAAAAGGGACTGCAAAAACGAAGTGTGAACCTAGCCTAACTTATATGTATTCCATAATAATACATGTGGACACTACAAGCAATATATGTACAAGAAGACAAATATGGATGTATACTTCAGTTTACACTGTCACTGCGCTCTTTATAAAATGTCTGTTCCATAATTTCTCTCTCATATACATTTGACCCAGTGTACACATAAATTAAAATATATATCAAATACAGAAATTCATCTTTAATACATTATATACATTCTGGCCTGGGGAATAGCATAATATGAATGCTGAGTTCAAACAGACTCCTAAGAAGGCCTAATACTTTCCTTTGGGTATGTAAGTGATAACTAATGTATGTTGCTGCATATGTCCCAGCATATGTCTTGTCATGTGCTATGAGCAGGTTCGGTGATATGTGACCAGTTTGTAATGTGCTTTAATAACATATATGTAATAAGAATTTATAAATGAACATGGAAGATGAGGTACGAATGCCAATGAGTAAAAGATGAGCTCATTTTCATGGGTGCAATTCTGTGCATTTATCCAACACAGGACTTGCTTACTTTTATGAAAATGTGCCTAAGGCTATGTTCCCACTACGTAAGAAACCGGCCACAGAACGGCCGGTCTCTGCCCGGATCATCCCGGCCGGTACTTAAGTACAGGCTGAATGATCTTTCCGGCCGCAGGGTTCTGTTACAGGTGAATCAGCGCGTGCCTGCATCAGAACCTCCCACAGCACACAATGAAACAAGCGGCCGGAGCCACTCGCTTCATTGTGTGAACTGACAGGGTTTCCTACGGCCGCAATTCATTGAATTGCGGCCGCAGAAAACTGACTATCAGTTATTTGCGGCGCCGCACAGGATCCCGGCCGGAGCGTATACGATGTGTATACGCCCCGGCCGGGATCCCATGGATCAATAGGCAGTGTTCACAGGCGAATAAAGTACGGCCGTACTTATACGTAGTGTTAACATAGCCTAAAAGTGTGAAAAAGTAAATGCATGTGCAAGTTCACCCAAGTGATTCCCTGGAACCCACTGGGTCACAAGTCTGGGTGAAAAACCCAGAGTTTTTTGATGAGAAAAGGCAATTCTAGCCCTGGGTACTTCTAGCCCACAGTGACACCACTTATTTGAGACATATTGGGGGAGAGTTATCAAACTGGTGTAAAGTAGAATTGTCTCAATTGCCCCTAGCAACCAATCAGATTCCACATTTCATTTTTCAAAGAATCTGTGAGGAATAAAGGGTGGAATCTGATTGGTTGCTAGGGGCAACTAAAACAATTCTATTTAACACCAGTTTGATAAATCTCCCCCATTGAGATTACAGATGTTATACCATGTGTTATACTAACAACACTGGGATTTGGGGGGCAATTTTGTTTACATAAAAGAAAGACACAACGCAACATACAAAAACTTAAAGTGACTCGGTGCCCACAATCTGACCCCCCCAAACCGCTTGTACCTTCGGATAGCTGCTTTTAATCCAAGATCTGTCCTGGGATCTGTTCGGCAGGTGATGCAGTTATAGTCCTAAAAAACAACTTTTAAACTTGCAGCCCTCTGCCTTGGCCTAGATTGTGTATGCATTAGGCTGGCAAAACCTCTCTGCCCCTCCTCATCATTAGGAATGCTCCAGGCAGATTGCCTCCTATTCCTCACCTGTGTCAGCCCGCCACATGGGCTGGCTGGATAGTTAAGGCAACTGTGCAATGTTCAGACAGGAGAAAATGTTCTAGGGGCATTCCTAATGATTATGAGGGTGGGGAGGAGGGACGGAGGGGTGGTGCAAAGTTAGGGCACATATATTGTAGGCCACGGCTGTTTAGGGGCTGCCAGTTTAAAAGTAGTTTTTTAGGACAATAACGGACCCCAGGACAGATCTTGGATTAAAAGCAGCTATCCAAAGGTACAAGCGATTTGGGGGGTCAGATTGTGGGTACAGAGTTGCTTTAATCCTATAAAGGAATTCTATAATAAAATCACCATGAGAGTCTGTTCTTAACATAACAATGCATGTGTTTTGTACCCTTTGTACACCACTATTACCCCCCAAAAGAGGACATTTGGAGGGTGAAAACCTTTAGTAGGGGAAGGAATGGCCTATTAAGGTCCAAAAACACATTTCCATGTAACTGTGATTACTTTTGCATATGTCCTGGGAACTTTTTTTTGCTTATGTCCTGGGAACTTTTTGCATAAGTCCTGGAAATCTTGTGTTGCTGCTTTAAGCCATGCTCCTCACATATGTGCTGTCCCCACTGGTATACTGACTCTCCTACTTGTGTATTAGCTCCACCTAAGGTTTTCTAGCCAAATGTCAAGAAGGCATGGTCAGGAACTACGGTAACATTATAAAATTGTTAATGACATCCACCTGACACCATAAAGCTCATACACTTCTGAGAGATGCATCCACTAAACCAGCACTTTCTCTACTTGAGCCTCTGCTAAGTAATACCTGGGCCTTACCAGCATGACCAAGCGAATGGCCAGGGTCTCACCATCTGTGGTTGAAGTCCGTGAAAAATAAAATGTATTGCTCAGTCTACCCTTCATTTGGCTCCTAAATTCTGTATAAAATATATACAAAATAAGTCAATATTATGTTCTTAAACCAGAGATGGTTGCAGCCAGTCACCAGTCATAGTCACTTTTGTGAATACTGCCTCCCCAGCTGTGCCTCCCCAGGAACTATGGGGTGCCTCAGCGTTTGAGACGCACAGCATTAAACATCTACCCAGACTGCAGATGGGACAACTGTATATTATACTGCTCCCATATTACTCACAACCTAGGCCTAGTACTGTACAGTGCAATGTGAATGAGCAGTAGACTCTCATCTTGGGCATTTTTACATCCAGCAGTGTGGGGTTTTCTCTCCTTAAAACTTTACTATGCTTATGACTGTCAGGGTAGCTTCCTCATATATGTCCTTATGACTGATCAATCTTTATAAAGCTATAGGCCTTCACAAAATGTGATCATGTCTTAGCAGTAAAGGGTAGAGAAATAGTAATGGCACTGGTGCCAGATGGGGCCCCAACTCTTCTACATCCGCGAGTTCTGTTACACCTGCTGCATTGGGGCCCAGAAGATTGCAGGTTGTAACTCTGAAGTTGGTTGTGAGGGTTACAGCATACCTTTTTGGCAGAGAGGACACATTGTTTTCTCTCTTATAACTATAATATAGTAAGGGATATTTCGGAGAACTGGAATAGAGATGATTGTGCAAAGAAGTCATGTGATCTGCTGTGTCTAGTTTTACATCCAATACAAAATATCTGTTTCAGATAACTGATAGCATCATAACCCCTGCACTACTTTACATGCACATCCCTTAAAGCAGGGATTGGGAACCTTCGGCCCTCCAGCTGTTGCAAAACTACAATTCCCATCATGCCTGGACAGCCAAAGCTAAAGCTTTGGCTGTCCAGGCATGATGGGAATTGTAGTTTTGCAACAGCTGGAGGGCCGCAGGTTCCTCATCCTTGCCTTAAAGTGTTAAGGTAGCTGAAAGCTTAGCACCGTACCTGTCTGTTCTTGCAGAAGGTCGGCAGATTGCACAGACACATTTCTGCGTAGCAGGCCTTTGCATGTCACTTCTTCCTTCAGTGTCGGATCACATGCAATGCCAGTTCTCGACTCTCGTTCCTTGCCGGATATTGTATTGTGCCCAATCTGACTTAACTCTCCTCTGAGCTCTTTGTTCTCCTTTTCTAGCTTGTTGATCTCTGAACGCAGCTCTTTGATCACCCTCAGTAAGTGTGTGTCCCCCTCCATTAAAGGGCTCCCCTCTTCCACACTCCCTCTCCAGTATGGTGGTATCTCTGGAGGATTCGGCAGGAGTCACCGCATCTTCTGCTTGTAGCATTATTTACTAAAGATCAGTTGTACAATAGCAGGCAGTCCCTACACCCAGTTCTAGGTCGTCTTTCATCAGGATGTGAGCTTGGATTAAGCGTTTAGACAAGAGGCCTTTAATTATTTACAGCGGTGTGGTTTTTGCTTTCCGTGAGACTTTACTATGTTTATGACTGTCAGGGTAGCTTCTTTTATGCCTCCATGACTGATTAATCCTTAAATAGCTATAGGCCTTCACAAACCTATCACCTTTACAATACAACCAGGTCTTCTTACATGAGTTGCCTGGAAAATGCTTTGTAATCTAAAGAACTGAAGTTAACATTGTGTTCAGTATATGCACATGTGGCCAGTTAAATACACCAATCTGGGGTGTAGGTTCCTTTTGTTTCCATAAACTTGTAGGCAAATCCGAGTATCACATCTGTGCACACCATTAACCATTTATATACCTTGCTCTGAACCCAAAGTTACCACTGTACTGTTATGTTCTTTTATGCACTAGCAATATACTATAGATTCCTTTAGCTGGAACTATAATATTGCAATCTCACCCTCAGTCACATAGAGTTCCCTGGGCATCTGCCAGCCTTAGATTTGTCTTGTAGACTGCCAGATGGTGCAGTGTGATATAAGACTCCTGAGAATGGATTTATAGGTCCAATGATGGCGCGCTCTACATATTGTACCTCTAGCTATGCATGCATGATAAACGCAGAACGTGTGCAGCTCCTCCATGGAAAGTCAATGAGAATTTTCATTTTTGTGGATGCAGCTGCCTGAATACCCATATATCACAACATTATTTTATCCTGCAACATAGAGGTCCCTAAAACATGAGAAATACTACAGTTAGGGTACAAACCCACTTGACGTATTTGCTGCGTGAATCAGTCTTAAAAATAAGCAGGCAAAACGCAGGTTGGCTTTATACAATTGTTCTGTGTTAAAATACGCAATTGCGTATTTTTGAAGCGTGAAGCTACATGCGTTTTTCGCACAGGTTGTTAACAACTGATGCTTTGCTAACAACAAGCTTCACACTTTAAAAATACGCAATTGCGTATTTTAACGCAGAACAATCGTATAAAGCCAACCTGCGTTTTGCCTGCTTATTTTTAAGACTGATTCACGCAGCAAATACGTCAAGTGGGTTTGTACCCTTACAGCGGAACTGTTAGTCCTATCTTAGTCTCGCCAGGTAAATATTTGTATTCCCCAAGTAACAATGTTGAAACCACTTTTCTTTTCCTAATGCTGCTCTGTGTAATTCCTTCTGTGCACGTATGAATGAATACAAAACCAGAACAGCACAAGACAGACCTAGGAAGATATTCTGCAGCGTGGGTATTGTGTAGGTACAAGAGATTGCCTCTTTAAGGCATTGATCACATCAGAATCACAGCAACTTTGTGTACAATACAGGTGACATGGGCAAAGTTTGTCACATGAAGCTGCTGCATCGCGGCTAACGAAATTGCGCTGGGTCACAATTCGCCTGTTTTCTATATGAAATACATAGGTGTGTCACTTATTGGAAAACTGCAGTCAAGGCTCCAACACTAAGGGCCCATACCCAGACATGTAGCGATCTATCAATCAGGGTCATTGTGGCTGGGAGAAACCTCCTGGGACCACCCCTATGACTCGTGGCTCGGGCATCATGAGATTAATGACAAGTTCGCTTAAAAAAAATAAATAAATAAATAAAAAAAAATAAAAAAATATATATATATATATATATATATGAAAAAAAAGCGTATCTCAGCACTACCGCAGGGGAACCGGACTTTCTGAACACTGCCTGAAAGACCTTGGTGACAACTGGTGGTGCTCGATCATCCCTGCAAGTCCATTCATAACCACTTCATAGAGTATAGACGGATGAGGCACTCACCATGCTTATCTTCTTAAAAGCAGAAAAACGTTTATTTCACATTAATGCAGGTAACCAGACATAGACATGTGGATGGGCGACAGCCTGTTTCGCATGCGTCACGTGCACGCTTCCTCTCTGCCCTACGTCACTACGTTCCCGTACTCCTTTTCAAGATGTGTCAATCATCAAGACAATTAAAACATGATTTTCCAAAAACACACAAGAACATAATAGTTTTAAGCATGTTATGTTTATAATGATTATGTTCTTGTGTGTTTCTTTATGTGTGTTTTTGTAAAATCATGATTTTAATTGTCTTGATGATTGACACATCTAGAAAAGGAGTATGGGAACGTAGTGACGTAGGGTCAAGAGAAAGCGTGCACGTGACGCTCGCGAAACAGGCTGTCGCCCGTCCACATGCCTATGTCTGGTTACCTGCATTAATGTGAAATAAACGTTTTTCTGCTTTTAGGCTATGTTCACACTACGTAAGAGACTGGCTGTTCCGTGATCCCATAAAGAAACAGGCATTGTTCCACCGCGCCAAAAGTACGGCCGTTGTTGCCATCGCCAACAACGGCCGTACTTTTACGTAGTGTGAACATATCCTTAAGAAGATAAGCATGGTAAGTGCCTCATCCGTCTATACTCTATGAAGTGGTTATATATATATATATATATATATATAGCATTTGGCTTTTGTCCCCTCTTCCACCTTTGGTCTGATAAATGTCCCCCGCTTGGAGACACTTCACCTTCTCGCTGCATTTACCATTTCATTTAATCTGCTTTTTATTTAGCTATTATCGCCCAGGAGCATCTATTAATTTCTTTCTCCGCTCCCGGCTGTGCCTTGCTCTCAGCATGCAGAATAACCACATAATAACCATGCACATTCACAAATACTTTAATAAATCTTTATCTAAGGATATCTATAGAATCTTAGTTATCTTGTGGATATGGGTTCATTTCTATAAAAAAATGACAAATTTTACACATCTCCTATGTACAATCTTCAATGTAAATATGCTTATTTATTATAAAACATAGAATTAAGACTCTTAAAATAGACGCCGGAGATAAAATAATATTAGGTTTAGCATGAATAATGACAACCATGTCATATAAGGAGTGCTCATCTGCCATTGGTTAACCCCTTGGCAGCAAAGGGGTCGGAAAAACTGTTTTTGTCCATTGAATAGGCAGCAGAAATATTACGCTAGCGCTGTTCTCAGCACTGGTGGAAATACTTCAGAATAAATTAATATTACAATCTGTGTCCTGAAGAAGCAAGTCCTTGGTCAGGTTGGTCTGTACTGGCCCAATCAGGAATCGGCTTTCGATGATGTGCTTGGCAGCCCTGTATTTCCTCTGCTGAGTGACCGGAGGGGGCATTGTTTCTCAGACGTGGGATGTTTTGCTTGGTCCTCCCGATAAGTAATCTTTTATAGAAAGAAGAAGAAAAAAAAGAAAAAAAGAAAAGAAAAACAGAATCTCAGTCTGACAGCAAGTGATGGGCAGCGACCTTCAAAAAAGAAAACACATAGCGCAGCATTTTGTTACGGTTCACTTGACAATTTCACCCTTCACAGACTCCCTACTGGCAGCTGTGGCGGTGCCGTGCCCAATTGGGAGTTTCAGGTCACTGGCTGTCTTTATAACAGTTACAGCCAGCCACTAGAGGAAAGCAGGATTCAAAGGCTGAAAGTGCTGTTCTCCCGGAGGTTACAGAAGGTACACAGGTATATAAATACAGGAAATAGAACGTATAGCATTGCTAATTTTATGCCTCTCTGCAAAGCACAACATTGCTGTTGCTACCAACATCCCAATATAGTGTTACTTCCAGCATGAGGCAATGCATAGAATGCTTATGAAGAGGTAGAAGGTGAGTAAGGATTAGCATGCACAAGCCAAGTATTGCAAGACAAGTAAAGGACATACCGATATTCCCTAAAGCACTCAGTGAAATGTTAGACAAAGAGGAAGAGAAGCGGAACAGGCAAGGGTCACATGACAGCTGAGAGAAGAGAGAGAATGTATTAACACAGGACTGGGATCCAAGTAGAACTCCAAATATAACCACATGTATAGTTAACATGCTGGAGAGAAGGATGTTCAGGTGAATGGTTTAGGCAGAGGAAATGGAAAATTGGTCTATAGTTCATGAGATGATTAGGAACATGTAAAGAATCTTCATAGCAAGAACAGCAAGCACAGATTTTACTTAGCTAGTGTACCAGTCCTATAGTCAGGTAGGTGAGGGTCACAATATACATTGATAACCTGTCACAATCTGGTGCCAACGTATTCCCATTTACTTGTACTCAGCTTGTGACAATGTTCAGGTCATTTTCCGCCCTTCTTCTGAGGCCTTGATTGCGGTGTGAATGCACCCATATTCAACACAATGGTATTCATTTTAATCACAAATTGTAGATAGTACCAACAAATGTCACAAACTATATAAAGTAACCCATTCTAGTAAAGACGTAAAGAAGGCATTGTTGTAAAAACATCATCTTATTCCAATTCTTTTTCTAAAAAGAATTCCACATATGGCATACACTTATCGTTAAATGTCTCCATATACATGAGAATGGTCTACCGATACAATGCAAAGTAGGCTGTGAATCCTGCATTGGGGCGATATATAACACTCACTACAAACTACTGAAGACACTCATTGGGGGACATTTACTAAGGAGTCTAATGTGTGTGACTTTTGTAATGTGGGTTGGTGTTTATTTTGTTCCAACATATTTTGTGTGATTTATGGGAAAGTCACATTGTCATAGTAAATAAATAAGTCTAAATAAAAAGTTGCAAACATATTCACCTAGTACTGACCAGACGTAAGCCTGCACCATTTTTTGTGACTTTTTAAAAAGTCGCAAATGACAAGTTGGGTGCATTTCCCAGATTATGCGAATCTTTGGGTGAACTCTCAAAAGAGGCAGATTAAAAAAAAAAGTTGCATCTAAAAAATATTGGCCTGTCAAAGGCCATGTTCACACAATGTCAAAAATAGAGAAAAGTCGTCCACTTTTGCAATTTAAAATAACCTGTGTTTTTGCCGCGATTTAACTGACTGCAATGGCAATGCATTGAAGTCAATGGAGAGACGGACGTTCAATGCACACAATGTATTGAATAATGGATGTTTTTACCGCAGACGTCAAAATAATGATCATTCTTTTCAGACGTCTTTTGCAAACAGCGGACATTTTTTATTATTAGTTCACACACAGGTTTTCTTTTGTCACCGTTCTTTCTCCGTTTTTACTGTTAAATTCAATAGGTTTTTCAATTAATGTACCAACAGAATAATGTACCAAGAGCTGTCATTTTACTAAGGGGAGGCTATACAGCTAAATGATGTCCGTTATTTTAGACTCAAAATGACGGACGTCTTTTTAAATGGAGCTGAAAAAACCTTGTGTGAACAAAGCTGAATGCTTGTCTATAAATAGAACCAAAAATGGGTAAAAAGTCAAATTATTCACCTAAAAATAGGCGTAAAGCCCTTGATAAATTCCCTCCTCCGTCTCTCTCCAATCCTCTCCTCTCCCTGCCAGCACCCAATTATTGCAGCCTATAGTGAGGTTTAGTCTAACAGTAACATAACTTGTCACAGTCATTTAGTTTTTTTTGCAGAAATCAATAGTACAGTCGATTTTAACCCCTTAAGGACCGGACCAATTTCGATTTTTGTGTTTTCGTTTTTTCCTCCTTGTGCTTAAAAGGCCATAGCACTTGCATTTTTCCACCCAGAAACCCACTAATCACTAATTGTACTTCGCAATGACAGGCTAAATTTTTTTATAAAGTACATTGGAAAACCAGAAAAAAAATAAATGTATGGTGAAATTGAAAAAAAAGTGTATGGTTGAAGTGAAAAAAAAAACACATTTTGTTTATTTGGGGGGTATTTCTTTTTACGCCATTCACCCTGGGGTAAAACTGACTTGTTATATATGTTCCTCAAGTCGTTACGATTAAAACGATAACATGTATAACTTTTATATTATGTGATGGCTTGTAAAAAATTCAAACCATTGTTAACAAATATATGTTCCTTAAAATCGCTCCATTCCCAGGCTTATAGCGCTTTTATCCTTTGGTCTATGGGGCTGTGTGAGGTGTCATTGTTTGCGCCATGATATGTTCTTTCTATCGGCACCTTGATTGCTCATATGTGACTTTTTGATCGCTTTTTATTACAATTTTTCTGGATTTGATGCGACTTTTGCACTTTGCAATTTTTTTGGCGCTTACGCCGTTTACCGTGCGAGATCAGGAATATGATAAATTAATAGTTCGGGCGATTACGCACGCGGCGATAGCAAACGTTTATTTATTTATTTGTTTACTTTTATTTATTACATGGGAAAAGGGGGGTGATTCAGACTTTTATTAGGGGAGGGGGCTTTTTATTGACAACATCACTTTTTTTTTTAACTTTTACACTTATACTAGAAGCCCCCCTGGGGGACTTCTAGTATAAGTGCATTGATCTCTCATTGAGATCTATGCTGTAAAGTTATATAGCATAGATCAATGACATCGGCACTCGTTTGCTTTCGACTGCTGCAGCCGAAAGCATCCGAGTGCCGAGCCGGGATCAGCGACATTTTGGCGGAGACCGCGGCAGGTAACAGACACGGAGATCGGTCCATGCGGCACCCAGGACCACGGCGGTTTGGAGCTTGGCCGCCGCGCGGCTCCATTCTGGACTTCCTTACCGACCGCAGGACGTAAATATACGCCCGCTGTCGTTAAGGGGTTAAGAAATGTTGTAATTGGGTTTATTAGGCAAATATGCCATTATCTGCATTCAAAAAGCCTTTTCCCAGGTCCCCTCCCCTTCCTCTCTCTCATCCACTGCTCATTATCAGGAAATCTCAACTCTTTTACATCAGTCAGGCCCTGTCTGTTCTATGGAGAGAGGAGGGTCGGCAGCAGAGAACAGAGAGGTCAGTGCTGACTGTCAGAGGAGATAGCCGGTGATGTAGCTATAAACTAACTCTTTGTTGTCCTGTTTTGGTGCCTCATCTCACTCAACCCCTCCCCTCTCCATAGACATCAATGAAGACAGGGGGAGAGCTTCAAACTTTTTCATTATAAGGCTGGGTTCACACTACGTATATTTCAGTCAGTATTGTGGTCCTCATATTGCAACCAAAACCAGGAGTGGTTTAAAAACACAGAAAGGATCTGTTCACACAATGTTGAAATTGAGTGGATGGCCGCCATTTAATGGCAAATATTTGCTGTTATTTTAAAACAACGGCTGTTCTATTGAAATAATGTCCGTTATTTACTGTTATATGGCGGACATCCACTCAATTTTAACATTGTATGAACAGAGTCTGTGTTTTTAATCCACTCCTGGTTGTGGTTGCAATATGAGGACCACAATACTGACTGAAATATACGTAGTGTGAACCCAGCCTTAAAATGCATTTTTCGGATACTAAACCCAATTACAAAGTTTCTTAAAACTGCCTGTACTATTGATTCCTGCAAAAAAAATTTAAACAACAGTGACACTTTAATAGGAAACCGACAATGTAGTAAGGTAATGATAAGTACCATAGACCTAATGGCAATGAGAACTGGCTGAACCATGACCTATTTCTTGCAGGTGTTTATAATATTGGTAACTGTCTAAATGTCAGACAACTTCTTTAACATATGTATAAATATTTCGGTCTTACAGATGAGAATTTGTAACTTGCCAGGGGTTTCTCACAAGATGACATCACCTTTATTATGTTTATTATGAGAATTATTTTGATGCATAGGCATTGCAACTGCAAAGGGTTAAATTGGAAATTCAGCTCTGCTTCACCTGCAGGTTGACTACTGAGCCCTTATAGGTTACTCCAGCCTCTGAATACTAGATCTTAATACAGTACATGCATACTGCTTCCTTCATGCATATTTATCAGTGTTCCTCTGTTATTGAAGGAACTGACACTTGTCATGGTACCTGTCAGTGAAATGCTAAATAAAAAGCAACTGTATCTACAGGAGCAGTGCCCAAATGTACAGGTAGCTTTAGAGTTAGCAGAAGGACCCTGGTAGCAATTATAGACATTATATTGACATTTCGGTAATTTTTGGGCAGGGATGGGGAACCTTTGGCCCTCCAGCTGTTGCAAAACTACAACTCTCATCAAGCCTGGACAGCCTGGAAGGCTGTCCGGGCATGATGGGAATTGTAGTTTTGCAACAGCTGGAGGGCCGAAGTTTCCCCACCCCTGTTTTAGGGAGACCAAAAATCTGTTGCACCTACAGTTAATAGGTTTAGGTTAGGAATGGACAGGGCATTATCTATTTCTACATATAGTCTCATACAGCTTCAGTGGAATGACTTCACTATCCTTACCGCCTTCATGTTTTAACAAAACTCAATCTCCTAATACGTTTCTAGCTGTTTATGATCTGCCTAGATTTCACTTTGGGTTGATGACAGATGAGAGCCATCTTCACAGCCAGCGATATCTGATATACTTGACAATGAACAGGTCACAGACAACGTCCACAAAGAAATCTGAAATTTAAGGCCAGACAGTTTGAGGCGTTTGTCACTAGTCTAGTGTTACATTAGCTAAGAATATTCCCCATGTGGCCTGGTGCTAACTAATGCTGGGTTACTTCTATCAGCTCACCGGCTCATTCATGACTTCAGAGAGTTCTGTCAGAATTTCCCTGTAATGAGACTTCATCTCCTCTTGGTATTCCAATTGATCTTCCTTTATGAGACGCTCATTTACTTCTAGAGCCAAGCCGCAAGTATCTGCAAATTGCCTGGAAAAAAAGTGTATACAATAAAGGAAGTTTTAAGATTGCGGACTGTTCAGTATGAATGTCTCTATTAGGCTGGGCAAAAAAAAAAAAATGGATGCATTTGTGTGCATCCGTTTTGATCTGGTTTTCCATTGACTTCCATTATAAAAAACGCATCAAAACACATCTGTAAGGTCAGCTACGTTTTTGTGTACGTTAAAAAAAAAAAAAAGATGCATTTTGAGCCTTTTTTTTAAAAAATGGAAGTCAATGGAAAAACAGATCAAAACGGATGCATACAAATGCATCTGGTTTTCCCATCCAACTGATTGCAAAAACGTAGTGTGCACCCAGCCTAACTAATCCCCCGATGAATGGACGTCCATGCAATACATACATAGAAGCAGAATTACACAATCAGGGCTAAGCTTTCATTTCTTAATATATAGTCATTTTTATACTTTGGGTGAATATTCTTGTTATAATTTATAAGTAATATATACAATTTTATATTATTATATAGTTTATAAGAAGCTTTACAAAATCCAACCCATGGTTTCTGCATCACTTAATGCCCTCTTGAGCCATATAATATATAGGAGAGCCCTTACATCAGATGTGTCAAGAGGTCCCATGTGGCAGTAACTTCTGCCTGGGTAGACTCATTCATAGATGTCCTAACATCAGGGGTCCTGTCTGGCTACAGATGCTCAATGGCTTTGTCAGCAATTATATCTGCAGGAGAGAAACCTTCACCAGACTGGCACTTGACAGTCTTGTGGATTTCAGTCTTCCAGAATGGAAAATAATTTCCTCACTTTATACTGACAGGAGGTGTCTGGCAGGGACTTACTCCTCTCTCCAATTTGGAAACATATGGGCACTTGAGAATGCTTAAGGGAAATTTCTTGATTATAATAATAGTATATAATAATATAAGAAAGCATTACCTAAATATGTCTTTCAAATGCTTTACTTGGCTTTCAGGGTAATTGTTGGCATTTGTCTCTGTTAAAAATGCTCTAGCGTATGCCATCGGCCCGGCATTTACCTGAAATTCAGTTTCAGTAGAGAAATATTAATATTCAGAACACAAATAAATACATACGTACAACCAGGCTGAACATAACATTTCATTCCGATAAGGATAGCGAAATGTCAGTTCTTCTTTGAACATAATCTATTCAATTGATCTCAACAAATAAAACATGACTTGTAAGCTTGACTCAGAATTATAAAGATAGTTTTCTACAGACGGGAGGTAGACATGCATTTATCATGGGGCTTTAAAGATGCTCTCCTCATATCGTTCTATTTAGAAAGGCTGAATAAATAGGACAGGAAGAGGTTTGAGAACTGGCGACTCGTCATTGTCTGCCAGCTGAAAAGTAATGTAAGACACACTGGTAGCCATATAACCCAACTATGGGACAATAAGTGAATACCCATTGTCTTATTCTATATTTTATAACTACAACTCTGTATAAGAAAAAGTTCAGCAAAGCTTTGTCAGGATATGTGCACACTTGCTGAAATTCTGCTTGAAATCTGCTTCATGCTGAAATTAAATGGATTTTGGAGATGAATTACAAATGCCTATTCAAATCTATATTGTAAATTTCAACGTAGAAAGAGAAGAGTTGAGGCAATCCCATTGAACTCAATTGGAGGCTTTTCCCAGGAAGCATTAGTGCTGATGTTGAGATGGAATCTGCCTTAAATTCCTCCTGAAATGACTCTCCGTGCACTAGTCTTGTCATCAAGGAAACTAATAGTAGGGAACTCTACCCAGTGATGGGTGATCTTGGCGTAACATCCTAAGTAGAAGCTGTATTTATGTTAAATATATTTAAGAATTTTTGGTGGCTTTTTTTTTCTCTAATTTCCCATTTTCCTATATATATTATAAAATAATCCTTAGATCTTGCAGTTTTCATTCTCACCACTGGGGCTAAAACTAAGCTGAGACTTCCTGTTTTCTCTGTGGTGATAAGAGGAGGCTGCTGTGAAGTGATCAGTACAGTATTGCAGTGACATGATACACCAGTAGATAGAGGAGGCAATAGCAGCTCCCTGCTGAATGAACTCTTCAAAGGTCGCAGAGCGCGCTCAGTAATGCTTCACATTCATCGCAAGGGGACAGACTGTCTGATATTGTCTATGTCCATAAGTCTTGCTGTAAAGCATGTCACTAAATGCTGTTAAAAACAGCCCAGGCAACATGGCAGCCCCCATAACAATGTACAAAAAGTAAAATGAAAAAAATTACAGTCAGAAAATAGAAGCAGATTAGAATAAAACAATACATTTTGTGTTTGACTCAAATCAGTAAAAGAAAATTTAGGTTCTTTAAGAACATCTGGAAGAAGGCAGGACTTGAAGTGTAAACGCTCTTGACTTGCTATTTGGGCCTCTTACCTTTACACTAACACTTCCTTGAAGCTTCAGCTGTAGTCTTATCATATCCACATCATCCATTGTGCAAAGCTGATGCAGTTCCTGAACCTTCTTGGACATCTCATCTATGGCAACCTCAATCGGATTCAGTTCTGTGCTTGTCTGGCTAATAACTTGGATCCTCTTTTTTACATATGGGAATGAATGACTGGCTGCAGAAGAGTAAGAAAATTTAGTGAACTGCAAAGTGGCCATAGAAAATGGACAAACAATGAGCAATGCTGCATATGCAATGATGGTGATCACTTATCTATTGTTCACACTTTTAGGCTAGGTTGAGACGCTGTAACTGTGCGGCTGTATTTGCGGCTGTAATTGTGCGGCGGTATTTTTGGTGGTTCGTGTGTATGCTTGGAAGTATAGGATATGCGGCTGCACAGTGCACACTATGTCTGAATCTACGGCCCGATCGTAAACGGACCCGTAAAAAATGAACAAGACCATTGTTTGCGGCTGGACATGCGGCCGAGGATTGACAGGCGGTCCGTACGGAGTACTTCAAAAACAGCCGGCAATGATGCCGAATGCCGATGCCTCTAATAGTTAATATATTAAATTACTAAAACACATTTTCTTTGTAATCAAGACACTTTCGTTGTTCAATAATTTATTTCTAACGAATCCATCATTTTGCAATTAAATATACTGTTAAAATAAATAGATATATAAATAAATGTATATTTATCTATATATTTATTTTTTGACAGTATATTTAATTGCACAATGATGGATTCGTTAGAATTAAATTATTGAACACCGAAACTGAATTTATTTCCACGAAAATGTGTTTTATTGATTAAATATTAATTAGTACAGGAAGCTCCATAAGCCGTTAATTCATATTCCCGGCAATAGAGCTTTCTGTACTAATCATCACTTAACTTTAATTAAAACATCAAATGTTTCTTCTAATTATGTTATGACAATAGCATTATTAGAAGAAACATTTAGAATTATATGTGCGCTCAGCTGATTGGCTGTTCGGCTGAGCGCACATATAAAGAGCCGGTCCGCAGTACAGTCACTTCATTGTGCTGCAGACCAGCGAAGAGGACACATCGGGGTGAGTATAGAGCTCTCCCCACCCCCTCCCCAGCAATGCACCCCTCCCAGCAAGGAAGGGGGGGTCACTTAACCCCTTCCTTGCTGGGATGGGTGCAGTCTGGCCCCCAAGGGGTTAAGGGGGATGCAATACATCCTCCCTTAATCCCTTGGGGGCCAGACTGTAAGCAGCGATCTGTAAAGATGCTGCATACTGTAAGGAGCACAATACCGCTCACAATGATGGGTGTTGTGCTCCTGTTTGTGTTTTTTTTGTGTGTTTCTCCCTTTTTGTTTTTCAGATATCGGTATCCTGTGGATTACGTCGGATTCCATGGACTACGTCGATGACCAGCGGTTGTTGTTTTAATTTTTTTTAATAAAATGGTCAATGAGGGGTGTGGGGGTGTTTTTATTTGAATAAAAAAAAATTTAAACTTGTGTCTTGTCTTTATTTCTTTACTTTATAGACTTAGTAGTTGAAGCCGTCTAATAGACGGAATCCATTACTAAGTTGGGGCCTAGTGTTAGCCGGTATAAAATGGCTAACACTAACCCCCTATTATTACCCCAGTACCCAATGCCGCCAGGGGTACTGGGAAGAGCCGGGTGCCAGTGGTCCCGGAGCGTCAAAATTGGCGCTCCTGGACTGGGCGGCAGCAGGCTGGAAAGATTTAGGCTGGGGAGGGCCTAAAACAATGGCTCTTCCCACCCTGGTGTTACCAGGCTGCTGTCGTTTGGTTTTTAACCCGGCTGGTTATAAAAAATAGGGGGGACCCTATGCGGTTTTTTTAAAAAAATAAATAAATAATTAAAAAAAAAAACGCATAGGGTCCCCCCTATTTTTATAACCAGCCGGGTTAAAAACCAAACAACAGCAGCCTGGTAACACCAGGGTGGGAAGAGCCATTGGTTTAGGCCCTCCCCAGCCTAAATCTTACCAGCCTGCTGCCGCCCGGTCCAGGAGCGCCAATTTTGACGCTCCGGGACCACTGGCACCCGGCTCTTCCCAGTACCCCTGGCGGCATTAGGTACTGGGGTAATAATAGGGGGTTAGTGTTAGCCATTTTATACCGGCTAACACTAGGCCCCAACTTAGTAATGGATTCCGTCTATTAGACGGCTTCCACTACTAAGTCTATAAAGTAAAGAAATAAAGACAAGACACAAGACAAATTTTTTTATTCAAATAAAAACACCCCCACACCCCTCATTGACCATTTTATTAAAAAAATTAAAACAACAACCGCTGGTCATCGACGTAGTCCATGGAATCCGACGTAATCCACAGGATACCGATATCTGAAAAACAAAAAGGGAGAAACACACAAAAAAAAACACAAACAGGAGCACAACACCCATCATTGTGAGTGGTGTTGTGCTCCTTACAGTATGCAGCATCTTTACAGATCGCTGCTTACAGTCTGGCCCCCAAGGGGTTAAGGGAGGATGTATTGCATCCCCCTTAACCCCTTGGGGGCCAGACTGATGCCAGACTGCACCCATCCCAGCAAGGAAGGGGTTAAGTGACCCCCCCTTCCTTGCTGGGAGGGGTGCAGTGCAGGGGAGGGGGTGGGGAGAGCTCTATACTCACCCCGATGTGTCCTCTTCGCTGGTCCGCAGCACAATGAAGTGACTGTACTGCGGACCGGCTCATTATATGTGCGCTCAGCCGAACAGCCAATCAGCTGAGCGCACATATAATTCTAAATGTTTCTTCTAATAATGCTATTGTCATAACATAATTAGAAGAAACATTTGATGTTTTAATTAAAGTAAAGTGATGATTAGTACAGAAAGCTCTATTGCCGGGAATATGAATTAACGGCTTATGGAGCTTCCTGTACTAATTAATATTTAATTAATAAAACACATTTTCGTTGAAATAAATACAGTTTCTTTGTTCAATAATTTAATTCTAACGAATCCATCATTGTGCAATTAAATATACTGTCAAAAAATAAATATATATATAAATATACATTTATTTATATATATATTTATTTTAACAGTATATTTAATTGCAAAATGATGAAATCGTTTACATTTAATTATTGAACAATGAAAGGGACTTTATTACAAAGAAAATGTGTTTCATTAATTCAATATATTAACCATGAGAGGCATCGGCTATGGTGCAGAGGATCGCAAACCCCGGTAATAGCGATTCATGTAAACTGTGTTCCCTGCTTTCCCAGATGCATCCAGAGGTGTTTGCATCACTTTCTTAAGATTTTATTTGTTATCTTTAGTTGAACCAGATTTCCAAGTAAATGACCGTATGTTTTCAGCCGCATGTCTATTTTTTCCCACGGCCGCAGTTTCACCCGCACATTTACAGCCGCATAAAAAATACAGCCGCACAGTTACAGCGTCTGAACCTAGCCTTATAATTATCCTTTTTGTTAGCTGATTCCATTCTACAATCAATTCTTTTTTGTCAGCGATTACTGGAAAATACTGAAGACTTCTATTCAACTTCAGAGGTCAGGACAGGTCGATTTCCATCAATATGAGTATGTACTGTAGGTACAGCTCAAGACCTCAATGCCCTTAATGAGAAATACTGGTAGCAAGCCTAGAATTCAGGAACCAGGTCTTATTGGTAATACATTTCTGACTGCCTTCAGCCACCATAAGGAGGAGCTAGCTACCATTTGTGACAGATGCCCCAAAGAGTTTACTACGTTAAAGAGGCTAACTTTATAGCATAGATATGTATGAAGATAAATTGGGTGCAGCTTGGGTGAGAAAAGTAACTCAATGAATTAAATACTGCCACACTGACAGGAAATTCTCATTGTCCCCTGTAACCTTCAGCATTATCAGCAGGTTAGATGCTGTTGGTACAAAGATCCTATTTAACTTTTGTAGTGCATAAAATGTGTCCCTATCCGATGCCCTAGGTGCCTGCCTTACCCTAATATAATCTGTGGCCACATGTACAGAGATCACTTACTAGTCAGCACAGTGCGCCTCTTGCATTGTTCCTCCACTCCGCCATGTTTCTTTCCTGACAGGGTGAACGGGGTCTCAAAAACAAATCTGTTTATATTGTGATGTCTCTCAAAATCTGTCTTTCTGTCTTCAAGCTCTTTGTCATCAAAGTAAGGCGTTACATATGTTACTTGGAAGTAGGCAAATTTAGGATCCAGATCCTTAGGGTTCACCTAAGTAAACATTAAAGAATACATATAGAAAAAGGTGATACATTCACAGCGTCCAAGTGTCCCTCTTCCCCAAGTGTCTTTGCTGAAGCACCTTCACCTGTGACACACATCACACATTGTAATCAGTGGAGAGGTCCATATCTACATCCCTGTGTGTCCTGTGCTGAAGGTGGAAGGCTCCCCAATCTATGCCATTTCCACAAAAGAGAAGGAAAATGGGAGAAAAGGGAGGCCCTAAGAGAAAGACACAGAAACACAGCTTCATGTAGACATGAACCACTTGTGGTGTGTTCCTGTTTTGCCATTTTAGCTTAGATAGAGCAGTACACTAGCTGTGCCTTCAGTCCTGCCTCAGAGGATGAAAGTAATGAAACTATGCCTTCTTTATCCAGTATGCATTGGCATAGCTACCATAGAGGCAGGGTAGGCAGATGCTATGGGGCCTGTGCAGGAGGGGGCTCGGTGGAGAAGGTAAGAGCTGTCCTATGTCCTTCTGCTTAACCCCTTATGTACTGTAGTGTGTAAGTGACCCAGTTTACTTATATGCTGCAACACAAAAAAGGTTAACAAGCAGAAGACAAAGATCTCTGCTTCACGGCACTGATAACCCCTGACCTCTGTTCGCCGCCTGCTGCAGCCAAGTAGGAAAATGTGCAGAGCTCTGTGCAGAGGTCAGGGGTTATCAGTGCACCAGCAGTAAAGTAGAGATCTCCTTGTCTTCTGAACTTTGGGTCACTTACACACTGCAGTACATAAGGGGTTAAGCAAAAGGTAGTCTGCTCCTGCACGTATGTATTTAACCATAACAGCTCCTAATGGGCCCTTAGTTAAAAACAGTGGATTGACAGAGCAAACAGCCATTGGCTCTCTGCTCTACTTGTCATTTTCACTTTTGTATCTACAGACAGGATTCTGACTCTTGTCCACATCATAGAGTATATATATATATATATATATATATATATATATATATGTATATGCAGTGCTTTGTGTTGTGCGTAGGGGAGGAGGGGCCCTTACATTTTTTTTTGCTATGGGGCCCTCTGAATCCTAGCTACGCCCCTGACGGTATGCATAGGGATCCATGTACTGGACAATACAGAAGGTTGCTGACCCCACCCTCCAAAACCTCTCTTTATCTAACCAAATCACATGCTGTTTCTTGGGATGATAAGTGGCAAATGCATTGAGATACATGTGATGTCGGTGGCCTAGGTGTGTGGACCTGAGTGTTAAAAATTGGACACTAGAAGCAGTCTGGTTGTCTGCAAAAACATTATCTATCAGTCACTGGAGAAGATAACCGGCGCCCCAAACCACTTTCCAGCCGGCAGTTATATCATCGCTCTCCGGCCCGGCATTATCTTGCAGCTTGCCATAGGCTCAGATAATTGAGGTTTTTAGAACAAGTCGGATTTTACATTTGATTTATATAAAATGGCATGCACTCTGTGTCTGTGAATGGGATGGTTCCTAGAAACCAGCAGAGCAGAGGAAACACCAATTTAACCATTAATGGTAATCTTATAGCTCCCCCTATTTACAGTCACAATGTGCCTCCCATTAGTAACTTGTGAGCTGGGCATGCACTTTCAATAAATGTCTGCTAATGTTCATGTGGAGGACAGTTATCTCTCCTGACTTTCTCCTATACAGTCAGCACAACCAAAAGGTTATGTGTTTTTAAAGCAGAATTCAGTATATGTGGTAGACTTTGAGATACACAAACACGGCCAGGCATGGGTCCCATTGACTTCAGTGGGCAGAACATGGATTGCTGCATTTTGGAATCAGAGACAAAAGTATATGCTGGAAAAATGACCTGAAAATAGTTACTAGCTCTGCCTGTGTTCTGGCCATTGCAGTCAATGGGACCTATGCCTGCTGACTGTATACACTGACATCCTAATTTAACAGGTTGCTGACATATACCTGGACTTAGCCTCAGATGGTTGTTTGGTTTAACCCCCTATAGACCTGCATACACAGCCTTGTACACTGTCATGGGAAGATGGACATAGACAGCAACCAGACATGGCTGACATCACTTATCTCACAAAAGGCATACTGTGTATACTGTGCAAAACAGGTCATTTCTTTCTCTGTGTCAGTGGGCACTCATTTGATATATTGTAAATAGCTATGCCGCATAACGGCATGGATACAGAGGCTGTGCCCATGCGACCACTGAAGGAATCTGAAGGTGACTTACAGCTGGGTTTTTACTATACTGCCAGTATAAGGGTCTATTCACACGTCAGTATATTTTTCCAATCCGCAAATTTCAGTCAGTATACAATCCGCAAATTCAGTCCGTATTGCATCCGTATTGCATCCGTATTGCATCCGTATTGCTTCAGTAAAATACAGACCCCATAGAGTTGTATTGGATGTGTCAGTTACTGTCCGTACTAGGGTCTGTCCTTTTTTTTTTGCGGAACGGATTGCAGCCCAGTACACAACACGGATGTGTGTATAGGTCCATTGAAATACATTGGTCCTATATTATTGCGGATCCGCAATTAAGGACATGAACAGGACGTATGAATAGAGCCTAAGGCTTTTGGCCGCTTAGATGCTGTGGTCAATGGAAACAACTGATGTAGGTAGAAGACTTCCACTGTCAGCCCACTGGTAACCTGTGACTGGATCACAGGCCTTCAATAGATTACCATGGCAGCCATGGCCCGAGCAAATGTCCCCAGGTCTTTCATAAGCGCCTACATATTGGGTTATCTGTCTGAATTACTAATAGGCAATAATACTTTGAACTACTATTTTTGAGTGCTTACTACTATGTATGCATTACAATCCAGTCACTGCTCCTCCAGGCTGGGCTGCCCTGCGGCGAATATGTCCATAAGATGGCAGACATGGAGGAGCATGTGACATGCCCTGCCCCCCCAGTGTCCACTATAGGCGTAGAAAGGCTTAGTGGTGGACATGGGGGGGGGCATGGTCACATGCTTCTTTATATTGGCCATCTTATGGACAGACTCACCACAGAGCAGGGCAGCACAGCCTGGAGGAGTGGAGTCTGATTTTAGTTCTGTGGGGTAAGCAGGGAGCTGCTGTCAGTATATACAGTGAGTACAGTTACTAATACAGTATACTGAACTATTTTACTATAAAGTGGCCAACCCCTTTAACATATGTAAAAAAAACACAGTGGAATTGCTGGTTATTTTTGTGCCCCCCATCTCAAGCAGTAAATAAATCATAAGTACCCTATAATGGTACCAATAAAATTACATTGTGTTCTGCAAAAAAAAACAAAAAAAAAACATGCCCTCAAAAATGAGGGTTAAATCACCGTCAGATAAAGGGAGGTGCATTGATTATCTTATGACAATGGCTATATATAGTATAGGGCCATGTTCACACAATGTATGTTTTGTATAACACATAACATAAATTGTATTGTGAATAAATGGAATCCCGGCCAGAGCCGGGAATCCAGGCCTGTCAGTTCACACAATGGAGTGTGCTCTATTGTGTGCAGCGGAGAATTCGGATGCGGGCGCGCACGGTGCATCCGGGCGCATCCGAATTCAGCAGAAATGAAGATCATCCGTCCGGTACTGCAGTACCGTCCGGGATGATCTTCAATAACACCGGCCGTTCTGTGACCCGGCCGGGTCACAGGACGGCCAATGTTATACTATATGTAAACATGGCCTTAGGCAGCAATAGTATTAGTATGTTGAAAGCAGAAAAAGGGTAAAAATGGGTTTTAGAGCCATTGTATGGGCTGCAGCTAAGTAGGAGAAATGCAGATGGTTACATTAATTTCCCCAGTATAACTGCCAAAACAATGGGTTCACTGGAGCAGTCAAGAGCAGTCACATACTTATACACATACTCACAGACATACACACACACAAACATACACACACTACCCACCTTGTTGGAATCTTGAATGATCTTAACGTTATCCGCTCCAAATTTATCACTATACAACTTGAGCAGCCTCTGTGATATTTCTGATAGTCCTGTTAATTTGGGCTCCTTGTAGATATATTCTTTTCCTTCCTCTTCCTCAAAGAAACCCTGAAAAGAGACGATAAGTATATTTCAATTCTACAGGGAAGTACTTTGGGATTCGTTCCCCAAAGCTGCGTCTTTAGTTAGTCACTTCAATGAGTTTATCACACACCCTACAGCTAGTACACATGTGCAAGCAGAACCTTTGATGCATTAGAAACAGAATTATTAATGGATGATGGAGGATTCATGTTTAGGCTGAGCGGCGACATCACTAAATTCATGTAAAAATGCAGACATGGTTTGATAGCGCTAGTTATAGGAAAAATTTAATTCTTTGCCAATTTCCATGCAGTTAGGGTGAAATGAGTCCACAGTGTTCTGTATGATCCCTAAATAGAAATGTGCACCTATACTATGTAAGGGTCCCTTTACACAGAGACATTATCTGACAGATTATCGGCCAAAGATTTGAAGCCAAAGCCAGGAATGGATTTGAAAAGAGGAGAAATCTCAGGCTTTCCTTTATGACCTGATCTCTGTTTATAGTCTCAGTGTCTGGCTTTGGCTTCAAATCTTTTCTTTGGCAGATAATCTGTGTAAATGGACCCTAACATTGCTGTATTCCTAATTGGCAAGATGAAATAATCCAATGATGGGTGAGAACTACGATACCAGTGTAAACAGGTGTTTACAGCTCAATCTCTCAATACTTGGGACACTCATCCACATTAATCATTTTGTTCTGTATGAGAAAAGTGAAGAATTTTATTACTGAGACATGTCAGATCTCCTTATTCATTCACTAAGAAATAGCAAACTCCTATTAGGTCTTGCAAAACTACAACACTTGCCCAGGCTTGATGGGAATTGTAGTTTTGCAACAGCTGTAGGGCTGATGGTCCCCATCCCTGGTGTGTTGCATAAATTGAGTAAGTGTGGCCATACACCTAAGATAGTGGACAGTCAAAATGGCAGATTTTGGCTAATTTGTCCGACCACAGCATGAAGGATCACTCTCTACAGCTGATGGCAGACTTCTGTCTGCTGAAAGTCTAGTCCGCCATGCTTGATTTTTTCAGTCAAATGTATAAGCATCACAGTGGGTTTTTCTTTTTAAAAAACTGAGTGAACTGAAGAGACTAATAGATTGGAGACTGTGCTGTTTTGCATTGTGCTAGATGACTTAACCCCATATTTTAGCAGCATAGCTTAGGCCTCCAGTGACAGCACCAACTTTACTTATTTGTGACCAGTTCTTACTGCATACCCTCTACATAGCAGACACCATACATACTAAGTTAGGGCATGCCTACTGTAAATGTAATAAAACCTTACAACAGAGAAGTTGAGAATAGATTAAACTTGCTGTTTACAAAGATCTCCATATTATGTGTGGAAAGAATGATCCATATCCACAAGAATGATCCACATAAGGATGTCACAGCTAGATACTGTATCTAGTATACAGTAGAAAAAAAAAGAAAAAGAACTATACAACAGTGCCATCTAGTGGTAGTTTAATTTATACGGCTCTAACCTACCACTTGTGTTAAGAATAATAACCTGTATGTACACCTCTTTTTTAATTAATTGCATGTATATATTTGTATATATCTATTTTACTGGACTAAAAGAATGCTTGAGTCCATCTGAACCTGGAGGTCTCTAACCCAAGCAGGCTTCAATTGATTACCGGTGGTAGATGAAGTTGGATGCCATAGGCTGTATTTATGTTTATGAGTTTCGGGCTTTTTACTCTATTCATTTTGCTTTTAGCATAAAAGAAAAGAAAAAGAAAAAAAAGATGAGCACAATTCGAGTATGCTTTTGAATACCAGTGGCTGAAGAAGTTGGATGCAGCCCTGGGGAGTCTGGGAAACCATGGATACAGCCTACATCTTGAGTTGTGCTCAATACTTGTCAATAATCTGATTTAATCTGAGAATTCTCTTACCCCAGCCATTACTGTGGGAGCTGTCAGTCAAGATACACCTGCTATCTTGGCACCTTCACATACCTTTATGTTAGTATGTGGGAGAGGGTTAAAGTGGCCGTCAAATAAGGCTTATAGGGGGCCACCTACTAGGACAACCAATGAAACTTAGAATTTGCAAAGAAGAAAATTTTGAAAGAGCAATTCTGAAGATGTGGGAGTCCCTGAATAGAGATGAGCAAATCGCCCATCGAAACAAAGCAAATCGCTTCATTTGATCAGCAAGCAGCAAGTTTCCCAGGACTGGATTCAGCTTTTCCCAGCACCCGGGGAGGAGCGTCAGGGAGCGGAACAGAGCTAAAAGACAGGAGGCTGATCAGCCACTTGCCGATCAAATGAAGTGACAGGCGATTCATTCATCTCAAGTTGTGAATTTGCACTTGAATCTTATTTCGCCAACTTGTTACATTCGTTAGCAGTGACATTATTTACAGAGAGAGCTGCTTCCTATAAACCTATAAACAGTAATGTTTTTTGGTTAGGGACTCATGTGTATCAGAAGACCTGCACGTGGTACATGAGGCAATATGGTTTGGCCAAATTATATACTAACTCCTGATGTTGGTTTTAAATGTAGCTGAATAAGCTTTCGTGTCAGCCATGGGTGCGATGTGCAGCCATTTCTGTCTTTTTGGCTTGTGCATGCTTCCTATAAACCACTGTCAATTTATTTTACTGTAAAATAACTATTTTACTATCATTTCAAACAACTCGGTTCCATGGACCCACCAGCTGGGTTCCTGCACTTGCCTGTTTTTCGGAGGTGGCCGGCGGCCGGGGCACCCCCTTCAAGGCAGTGTTGGAAGCAAGCTGTGACCTTGCAGCATTATAACCAACAGGGACACTCATTCATACCATTATTGGACTTCTGATATATATCGCCAGAACTACCAGCATTGAAATACTACTACCCTCATGGTACACTCCCGATGCCTCTCAGAAACCTAATTCACATTTGTCTAATTAGATATACATGCAGTGTGTGAACAGGGAGCTACCCTTGTGGTAAAGTGGTGGTGTTTGCATGTTGTTACAGTGGTATAACCTATCCATACAATTGCAGTTCTGTTATAAATTCAGACTTGTTATTGTTACTTGCTCTAGGCTACTTTGTTTCCTTTTGTGTATAACTTCATAGGGAGAGATGCGGGTCCCTCCAGCCTATAGCTGCATTTATATCAGAGCACTGGTGTTGCAAGCTTCTCTTTGGAATAGAAATTCTTTTTAGTTGTCTTTCTATATTTTATCATTTCTATAATGTTATAACGTTTAAAGGTTAAAAGCTGACCTTGCTTCACATGATTTATTCACTTCAAATCTAATAACACTCAGATTCCAAGGGGCTGAAAGTTCCTGTCTCAACTCCGGACTAGAATAACTGCCCTGACTGCACACCCAATCACATACATGTCTTACCAATGTACACTGTGTATCTTCCTGAATGTAATCTCCCTCTCCACCCTTTCTTCAGCTTGTCCACATCACTATCAACAGCAGTTCATTGCTTACACCAGTGCTGCTCTTATCTAACCCCTTCCTTGTTGTGAACCCGCTACCGTGTGTTACCTTTCTGTTCACATAACACCTTGTAAGCCCCAGTACATCAATAACCCATTCCCCGCACCCACCACATGCCATCTATAACAATTCTCTTCCCCAGGCAAAGTACCCATCGGTTCAGATTAAGCACTTTCTCCAGCATTAAAGGGGTATTCCCATCATGGGTAGTTATGCCCTATGCACAGTATGCACAGGACAGCAGGGAGCTGCAGGCCATGTGCAGTGTAGATTTCTGAGGTGTGCAAGTAAATCTTAGGCTTTGTTCTTATTCTACATAATGCCATAGTGTAAATAGATGCAGTGTCAAAGTCCGTCATAAATGCTGGGATGTAAACAGACACAAATGGAAACAACACTCACACATTCCACCAGAAGAAAGACACAAATGAACATCTTAGCTGGTATTAATATATTAGATGTATAATGGGGATCATGAGTAACAGCTGGCGCTGTCTGTGTGAGTGGTAAGGAAATAGACAAGCAGAAATGAGGCACTTACCACAGCCTTCAATAGGATCAGACGGAAAAAAAGAGCAAATGCATACATTAAGATTGAGTTGTGATATATAGAGGGATTGTAAAAGTCATTGCACTATGTGATTCCCAGTTCAGGAGTCAAGAAGATCTCACAAGCCATAAACCATCACTTGGACACTTCCTTAAAGCCTGATACTAGGAGGCAGTCATTGATGAATACAGTTCTGCATTCTGCAGTGGATTTATTAGACCAGATTTCATTACTGGCGACAGGCCAGGTATTTCCAGTCTGTGGCTGAGCTGGAGCAGAAAACCTATTTAATATTCACCTTCATTATTTGTTTTGGGAGATTGCCTTTACCTCCCAGCAGCAGCAGCACATGTTGGTCTATGTCTCCTGGTTTTACGACTGATCAGTTTTATCCTATGTGTCAAATTCATCACCTTTAGAATTCAAGTGAAGGATTTCAAATACAATGAATTTAAACCCACAGACATGGGAATGGCTACTGTTTATGGTATTGTTTTCTTAGGCCAATTTCAGATGACGCTCATACAGGCAGCTATATTATACTCGTTTGAGACCAACCTTAGGCTATGTTCAGACAGCGTAAAACACCGGCCATTCTGTGACCCGGCCAGGTCACAGAATAGCCGATGTCTGTGATGATCTTTCTTTGTGCTGAATTGGGATGTGGACACATCCGTGTGCGCCCGCATCCCAATTCACCGTAGGTGACAATAGAGTGTCTTCATTGTGTGGCTTGTCAGGCTTATGTGGCCACTATTCACTGAAATCGGCAACAACGACCATGAATAATTCAAAACTTACGTTGTGTGAACATGGTCTTATACTGTAGAAATGTGTCCTGCAGTCTAGTGGTGAACAGGTAGCAAATGGAATGCTGCATCACCTTTTGAGTTTAAGTCACAGGACATTTTCAGATTACATAGACAGTATATCGCCAGCCCAAACATATATTTTTAATCGGAGGGCACTCATGTGTGGTATGCTATGTATTTAAGTCTTAAAGGTATTAAAGGTATACATATGGTCTATGTTTGAGCATAGAAGACTATGTTCGGGCCATTGCCTTATGTTTTTGTCAGTATCCATATATATACTGTTAAGGTACCCCAAGGTCATGTTCATATGGCATAAGACTTCCGGCTGTTCTGTAACCTGGCTGGGTCACAGAACGGCCGGTGTCAGAGAAGATCATCCAGGCCGGTACTGCAGTAAAGTGTGATGCCATATATACAAAAATGTACTCCCTAGCAACAAACGCTTCTAGATTAGATTACCCCCATAGACTTTAAGTAGCTGGTAATTACATCATTTTTCCCCTCTCTCTAAGAAACTTAGATCTCCCTAAGTGCCTGGTTGTATAGAGCTATTCAGTCTGATTTTACACATACCTTGTTTTTTACAGATTGAGTTCTCCAGTGCCAAGATAACTGTCTTTTTATTAATATGGAAAGGAGCTCCATAAGCCCAGGGGCTTTTCCCTTGGATGCAAAAGCCCAGCTATCTATTCCTGGCTGGAGGATTGGCAGCCAGACCAAAATGGCCGTCCCTGGATTGTGTCTACCTGTGTGTATACTCCTCCCTTCTGCACCTCAGTCATGGGATGAACTATGACTGATTGCAAAGGTGGGGAGGGTTGAATTTATTTTCTTAGTTGCTATCTAGCGATGCATATGCCCCAGCTACTTGATTGACATCCACTAGGATTTACTTTCAACTTACAGAGATGAAATCCTGTGTGGTTGCTCTTAAAACCATGCTTGGTGCATGCATGGTTTTCTGAGTGTCTTCCAGCAACCTCAATGACTGTGCCTGAAGCTCAGATAAGCCCTATAGGCAGCCTGAAAAATCCCCGAAAATCATGCATGCACTAAGCATGGTCTGCAGAGCGCTTGCACGGGATTTCATTTGAATGGATGGAGTTTAAAGTAAAGCCTAGTGGATCTCAATCAAGCAGCTGGAGGTGGATAGAAGTGAGCAGAGGGACACGATCACTATAACACATCAATGGTAAGCAAACTTCCAGCATGCTTAGGTTTGTCAAAACCTGAGCATGCGAAATTTGATTACTGGTGGCTGCAGAAGGTTGATGCAGCCCTACTGAGTCCTGGAAAACATGGATACAGCCTATGGACTATGTCTGTATCCATGTTTTCCAATGCTGCATGCTCAGATTCGTATGAACCCGAGCATGTTTGAGGTTCACTCATCTCTAGTCACACCAATACCTGAAATGTGGCCCCCATGATGGTTTACTAAAGTAACCTGCTAAATTAAGGATAAGTTATGAATAACTGTACTATTGCTTTAAAGGGATAGTATCACCTATATTTTATTTTACTTTACTAATTAAATGCTAAAGTGCATTTTTTTTATAATGTTTTTATTTTCTAATTTTTTTTATTTCAATTTTTAGCAACATGGGGGCTGACATTTTACCTGGGCTTTTTTTTATAGCATTTAGTGACATGCTTTACAGCAAGACTCATGGACATAGACTGCAATAGACAGACCTTGTCCCACTGAAATAAATGTGAAGCATTAATGAGCATATTTAGACAGAACAAGAAGTCACAAATGAGTTTTAGACCTAGTGGTCAAATTTTTGAATTTTATAATTTAGTAAAATGGAAAATTAGAAAAAAAAACTTGGTTTAAACAATAGGTCATTTTCTGGTGATAGGGGAATTTCTTCAGAATTGGAGCCAGTGATGCCACATAATTTCGGATATTTATACATCAAGAATTTAGGTAAAGCATGAGCTCATAAAGGTTTCACTGATCTGTAAGGGAGGAGCTTAAAAGCCAAGATCCCGCCCCTGCTCTAAACAAAGAACCTGGTAATAAGCCTGATAGGTGGCTTCGATTGGTTGTTAATGTAACCATTTATATAGGTTACAGAAACTGTAGTCACTACTTTTTGCACCTTCCTGAATGGTGAAGCTAAGATTACAGCTAGCAATTTTTTTCTGAGCATTTCTACTGTTTAATTCAGAAAATGAAACCAGACTGCAAGACCCCCTCCAGTGTACTCTTCAGACCTGTCTCAGATTTATATCTCAGATCAGTCTCAGATATATATATATATCAGAAGATTGTACTGCCAGATATCCCCTTTTATATGTTTTCCCTCCATGATGTGTCCTTTATCTGATCTCATAGAGTTGTTGCTATCAGAATTTTATCAGGGGCTGTTTTGATTACGATGGGTTTTGATAGTTTTACAAGATTTGCTCAAGCGTCTGCCTTTTCCTCACCGCAATGAATAATAATTGTTTTCTCCAACGAAGTAAGTGATCTTTTATGTATAATGAGTTGTATAAATAATTCAAGAAGTGTAAAAAATGCATGGGCTGCCAGTCTCAGGTCTATCCTATGAATATTACACACTGACGTACTCTACTTATCAGGAGCATATATAGTTAAAAACTTAGCAGAGAAGCATACAGAGGCAGGAATTATTACTACATATCCAGAAATAAGCTGTAAATAATATCAATTAAATTAGCCTTGGCAAAACAGACCACTGACTACACAAAGCTAGATGCCTACAGTATATACAAATAGAAGGTAATATTCTAGATTCTGCTTACCTGGCCATAGAAGGCGACTCGATAGTAACGCCCAAATAACCTTTTCTCTGCATTTACAACCTCCGCAATTTTTAGGTATGATCTGTGTATACGGTAATACAGCTCTGACAGCCTCTGAAATGGGGTGAACAAATATTAGCACAATATTTTACATTTGGAACCACAATTTTCTTCTTCTTTTTTTTTTTTTAATAGGAAAATTAGTGTTGCATGCAGCCACGGACTTATGGTGTGACTGATCTGGTCGAGGCTTGTGGCTTCTGTTAGAATTGTATACCACAACACGGATGTGAACGTGTGAGTTCCATGCAAAAACTCTATTCTACATTATGGAAGCACATATGGATATATATGAAAAAAACCATGTGTCTCCCATCAGCTATCTAATAGTGTCAGCAGTTTGGAACCTGAATTGCAGCTGACAGATTCACTTTAAGATGTTTGTCCCCATAGTCATGTCATAAAATCCATTCACAAAGCAACCTAAATAAGGCACCATGTTACCTTGAAGTCTCGCTGCTTCTCAAACACGGCAATGACCGGTTTACTGACATCGGCAATCAGCTCATATCGTTCAGATTTCCAGAGGAAGTCAACACATAGATCCAGCTGCTCCACTAAAGTGCTCTGCGGTGACACAAAGACACGCAGACATATAACATGTCAAAAAATAAGGACTATATACAAGAATGGCTGGTGTGTATATACTGTATGAGCTATTTATGACAGTAGATGTTTTGCTGTGCCTCCCAAAAGATGCCAATGAATCCCACCGAATGTAATAGATTATATCATACATATTTGGTTTTCTGGGGTGAGAAAAAGCCCAGTGTTCATAAACAGAGTGGATGGGAATTAAGGTCTAAAAGGGGAATAACTGATAAAAAAAAAGTGTAAATGGGGATATATTGGCTGATTTATGAAAAGTGTAATAGAGAGAAGATACTAGTGACAATGAGGACCGTCATATGGACGACACAATGTAGAGTAATTATTATACAACTTTAGGCTTGCCTTCAACTAACCCATAAATAATTAAGGACTGTACAGGTCTGCGGAATGTCAGTGACCGGCTATCTTTTGGATAACCTGAATTTTTTTCAGGGAATTCTCCTATTGAAGGTTTTCAGCGAACATGGTACTTGTGGAATATAAAGGCATTAATAACATATTTGCTTTAGGGAGACAAAGACTAAACAGTAGACCCCAATGATTTAAGTCACAGAAGAGGAAAATTGTAAACAATGTAACTTAATCCGTGGCACAATAAATGCTTTGTTGCTGCAAGGTTCCTTTGTTACCTCATTGTATGGGGTGTCCTGCATCCCCGAGTCTTCTTTCATTGCCCCTTCTTCCTTGATGTTTGGAGTGATACTCTGAAAGGCTGGCCACCCCATGGAAAATAGACCTGTCAATAAAGCCATAATCTTAGCTATCTCCCTCAGTGTGACTGACATGGACATGATGGGAAAGGAGGTTTTACACTGATAAGTACAAGCTCATAAGTGCTTTATCTGCATTTTTCTGTGTAGTTTAATGTAACCTGTAGTTTACTTTAAGTAGCCATTTGAAGGGAAAGCTTGAGTTCTTTAATAGGAATGTTTAAGAGGTTTTCCAATGAAATACACTTATTACCTATTCATAGAATAAAGTGATGAATGCATGATTGTGGGGAGCTCTACTGTATGGACACCCCACCAATCTAGGAGTCGCTAGAACTCCGTTTCATGTCATCCACATGACTGCAGCAAGAAGAGTTTCAGTTGCCCACTATTCCAGCATGAATCCTCCCGCTCCATTTAAAACTATGGGAATGACAGAAGAACTGAGCTCAGACAGCTGAGAGCTCTACTGCTGTTTGCAGCAGGTTCATGTATTGTTAAGCTGCTTTACTTGTCTTTGTAGAACTGAGTGGTGTTAACCATGGGCTTTATAGTAGTGTTCCGGTGTAAGGATTCTGTACACTGCACTTTAGTTACATGGGGCCCATTCAAATTAGCAAATCCACTTTGGCCTAATATTGCATTTAGAGTTTTCCCGATAGAACAACCCTTTTAAAGGGATTAAGGCTGCTCTTACAGAGTGCAGTTTAGTTACCATTTTTTACTGCACCGGCCAAAACCAAAATTGGGTGTGTATTAGATAATATAAAAAACATATAAACTGACATGCACACTCCTGGCATGGAATGGTTTCAAAAACAAACAAAAAAAAAAAAAATAGATGAGAAGTAGCATCTGTCCGTGCCTCATCTGGTTAATATACAACAAGCCAAACAAACCAGAATCATGCAGTCATTGCAAAAAGTTGCCTGATGATAAGATGCCTGGTGACCTGACTGGGTACATCACATGCAATGTTAGAGAACTCACTTTTTGCACCGGTGGAGATTAGTAAATGGTTATAGTCAGAGCAAATCTCTTCTTCCAGCATCATGCTTGAGGCCTGACTGACTTCACCTTTCCAGTAACCTATAGTACAGCAGTTTTTAAAAAACTTTAGTATTGTGACCACAGGGAAATGTTAGAGCATGCAAACAGCATAGACACACTGCTAGTTATACAAGTTAATACAAGGCAGGTGTTAATATAAAGAACAATGTGTTACCTAACCCCAGTCAAGCAACATTGTCCATTTTATTATTAGGAAACACTTTATTGAGGATCCTTCATATTCTCAGTGACGTCTTACCTTTCCTTTTTAAATACTCTGCAATTAATGCAGCAATATGGACGTAACACATGGCCGCCTGCAAGGACACAAACACACAGCCATCATTGAATGCACTCTGTAAACATCCGCAACATCATTTTTATCATCTATTCAACAATGAAAACAAAGAATGTATCCTAGATTCTCACACTTCACCCCTTTAGGGGTTAAGGCACTTCTACACAGTGTTTTTAAGGCAATCTGGAGTCTGCTGCTTATGATGCTATTAAGGGGAGGTCCCGTACCTCCCTGGGAATTGTATATAGATAACTTGTTACTATTGCATTTAGTACATCTACATAAACTCCAGTATTACAAACCCATTTAAGTATATAATATAGTAGCACTGTTTAGCTTACTAGTTTTGCAGTGTGTCTAAATCATTCGAGTTCCACTTTCCAATATTGTGGTAGAAGAATGTTATGATGGGAGCATGGCTACTACGAGCTGTAACCTTCTGTTAGTGTTCTAAGTGACATCACTAGGTTACTGTATAATATCTTGACAGGATCAAAATTCCATCCAACGCATTTCAGCGTAACCTTACACCTTCGTCAGGAATTGACGAAAACATACTGTAAGGTTACGTTGAAACGCACTGGGTGGAATGCTCTTCCTAAATGAAGATACTTCTGCCACAATATTGGAAAGTGGAACACAAATGGTCAGTTTAGACACACTGCCAAACTAGTAAGGTATACAGTGCTACTTTATTATATACTTAAATAGGCTTGCTAGTTTTTGTAGAGGCGCTAGATGCAATAGCAGCAAGTTATCTATAAAGAATGTATTCTGCGGATGTGGAGCTATATGCTATGTTTATTGGGAGAATGTATCATGGCATGTATGGCAGTTTTCTGGCATACAAAAGTAATATTTGCACAAGCCTTATTTGTGCAAACATTTAGGATTTTTAATAATTTTATTCCACTACTGCCACTTAAAAAAAGGTTGGGGCATAGTAGGAGGGGCAGTTTAAGATATTATTTAGACCATTTGATCACCCCTCTAGGGAATGGCCTTGGCCTGTATGTAGCCACTTCTCCTCATATCATGTATAATGTATGGTAGTGCTCCCCAATTCATGTACTTACGGCCACCAAGAGGTCAGGTATTGAGGATTTATTCATATATTTATTCTCAGTGCGTAAGGTATTATTACAGGTGTTCTGTATGGAATATCCTCAAAACATGACCTGCTGAGGGCCATGAGGACTGGAATTGAGAAGCACTGCTGTTCAGAGTACAATGGCTAGGTATCATCCAGTAGTTCTACCATTGTATTTGTACAGCACTAATATATAGGTGTAAGGTAATATACAGGTCAGTAAGTAAAGAAAATTAATACAATTAGTTTAAAAACCTATAAATGTTTCCATGAAAAAAAATCAAAACCATCAAATGTCCATCCAGCTCTATGGGTGTTGTTGTACAGGTCTGTACCTGCCCGAACTATAATATGGATAAATGTATGACGCCATGGATACATGTGTTACCCATGACTTGTGTTCCTGGCCTCCATTAAAGTCGAGGGACTGAGGCTGCATTCACACATTCAGTGATTTTCCCGGTCTGTGATTGCGGTCTGGTAGCTACCTCCGTGATCCGTGCAAAACAGTCAGTTTTTCATCCGTTTTGCATCCGTGTCCATTTTTTTCATGGATCTGTTTTACAGCATTTTAAATTACATTGATTGCATCGCATCCGTGTTTTTCACGGATGAAGATGGATGTCACATCCGTGTACATCCGTGAAAAACACGGATCTCATTGATTTCTATGGGCAATCCGTTCCGTGCTTCTGTTCCGAGTAAAGACATGCCCTATTTTAAAACGGAACGGATCACAGATCCATGAAATCACGGAACGTCTGAATAGCCCAATAGAAAGCAGTGGGCTGTAAAATTGTCCGTGCACACGGATCCGTGAGCACGGACAACTTCCCGACACATGTGAATGCAGCCTGAGATACAAGACTTCTCATGGATGTATGACAACTGACTAGTGACTGTGCACATCTGCAGAGACTGATAGAAGAACACACATCAGCCACGAATTTCACATATTCCATTTTCTCGGCAGTGAAATGAAAAGTTTATCTTAGAAGCCAAGACCTCTGTATTCTGCTTAACCAAAACCATCTGCTTAAAGGTCTTCACCACAGAGACTGGATGCAGTTGCTGTGCTGTGTCTAGACAATGGCTTATTCCAGCCTTAGGATTTCATTTCTGGGTTGTATTATTATGAAGTTTTCCTCTTTATGTAACTGACAACTGATGAAGTGCATAAGAAGCATGTAGTACACCATGGACGTCAGTGCAAGAGGAGGATGCTACGTCATGGGGACTTTGTCATCCGAAGCCATATGCAGAAATAACCATAATGTATCAAACTCTAGTTTTTGTTTCCAGATCAAAACACACAGATAATAATGAATATAATGTTCACATTTTAACTTTTGACAAGTCACTGAGAATACTAAAACCAGTGGGGACAAGTGCTGCAGAATACAGGCTTTATAGGTAGCATCCAGGTGAAAGAAGTGCCCAGCCATGCCCTTCTCTCAACTCATTGTAACTATTAGCCATATGGGTCATAGACTGCTGTGCATGGTGTATTATGTCTATGTACAACTAGGAAGTCACAGACACTACAGCACTGAATAAAAAGGAAATGGTATAGAAGACAAGGGGTGCATTACCTCAGATAAGTCCCCATTTCTAGCATGGATTTTGGCCATGCTCTCCAACCAGGTTCTCCGTAGCTCTGGAGTGCTGGCATATGAGTTTGCCAAGCTGTACTGAAGGTCCACCAACATCTCTGGATCCTTCTCATGCTCCTTCATCTGTGCCGTTGCCATTAATACTGTTCTGATCCGCTTGGTCAGATCCTTCACCTCTGCTGGAAATAGTGTATTCTGTGGAGAAAGAACAAGTGTTTTACTTGGTGTATTTTATCTAAGAAATCAGGTGGATGGTTTACTACTAATCATAACATGTGCACAGAAAAGTGTGTTGGATGGCACCAACCACCAAAATCCTTGGATGCATGTGTGATGAATGTAGTATCATCAATCATCATTAACCTTATATGAATGAAGTAGCAACATCATTCATATTCAATATTCCATATTCAATATCTATCTATACATGGGAAAAAGCAATGGTCTGACTCCTGGTTACAGCTATTAATATATCTATTAATCCTTTCTACCTCTTTAACCACCGATCCGATATACTAAGTGGAATATATTTTTAAAATCTTATAATACATATACATACAAATATACATATAATACACATAAAAACATAGAATACTGTACCATATGGACATGAATACAGATGTGACTTGGTAGATATTGTTTCTAAACGCCTTACAGATATCTGTATAGCTCTTTTTACGTATAGTGTTGGAATATTAATGGACAGAGGACTATTTAGAAAAACATCCCATACATTTTTTGTTATTGTGTTGTCTTTTCTAGATATGCTATAAAGTTTTACCCATTACCTTCATCTGTTTGTCTCCATTGGCAAAATTGTTAATAATTGCAAGGGAATGCTGGAATCGTGAGCCACCAATGCCCGCATCAGCGATCAGCTGACTCACCGCCTTGATAAGCTGGACGGGAAACAACATGGAGACTGGTTATGTATAGTGCATCTGTATCCCTTATCGGTTGTTTTATGTTACATATAGAAAAGGGGCAAAATTACCTTCAGTTACAAATATAGGTATAACATATATCAAAGAGTTTTACTATATTATACAGATAAGATTGTAGACCACTATAAGCTGTTAATGCTATGGTACCATACACCGGAACTCCTCCATAAGCTAAATAATACCATCCCTCCACTCTGTTGGAGGTGTTCAGGTGGTGTGGGGTCGCTCCTCCATATATTTTGGGACTGCCCTCTTATACGTCCATTTTGGGTGGAGGTTTGTGGGGTGGCCTCGACAGTCTTGGGCACCACCATTGATAGGGACCCAGGACTTTGTCTGTTGAATTTGTTCCCGAAGACCATCCGGAAACGGCAGGCAAAGTTATTACTCACTGTCCTAACGGCGGCCAAGTCCTTGATTGCTCGGGCATGGAAACAGACGTCCCCTCCTTCCCGACCATGTTTGCTTACCAGAATTCGGGAGTTGCGCTCCCTAGAAAAGCTTACTGCTTCCCTTAATAATGCCATTGATAAATTTGAATCCACATGGTCTCCGTGGGATGCCTTTGACATGACCTCCTCTTCTGACAGCAGACCCTAGCTTCTCCGTCTCCCCCACCCCCCCTCCCTTCCCTTTCCCCACCTCCCCTCCCTTTCTCCACCTCCTTTGTATTGAGTCTTGTGTCAGTCTCTCTGTGTTGTATGTGTGTCAAAGGGTTTCTTTATTGGGCTACAGTAAGGATACAACCCCCTACCTGAGCCGTGAGTAACAGTAATTTCTCTTCTGCTGACAGCTGTTGCATTGCTCTTATATGCTACCTTCCTCTGTAGCAATACGTGGTGCCATTATGATCATGTTAGAGCTAATTGTTACCACTGTTACCTTGTACCCGTGCCTGATATGTTTTTTACTACTGATACCCTATTGTCCTATTGTTTTGTATATTATTCCATATATGTTTTGTATTCCTTTGTTGTGTCTCTTCTAAAAATTTGCAAAAATTTTATTCAATAAAAATACAGTTATATAAAAAAAAAGATTGTAGACCACAGGTGTCAAACTGCAGCTCTCCAGCTGTGGCAAAACTATAATTCCCATTATGCCTGACAGCTAAAGCTTTAGCTTACCAGGCATGATGGGAATAGTAGTTTTGCAATAGCTGGAGGGCTGCGAGTTTGATTGACACCTGTGGTGTACTGTAGATGTATTATATGACATTATGAGAATTACTATTTTTTTATTGCTTAATCAATCTGGTGCACACACTTATACTATGGTTGGAAAATGTATGTGGTTATTATAACCCATACTGAGGGGTTACAGTGAACAAAACCTTTTATACCTTAAAATTTGTTGATGTCACTCCTGCAATTCAGCATAACATTTAGTTGTTGGCTTCAGTATTAAAATCCAACTCTTTGGTGTTTAACACAGAGGGAGAATTTACTAATATTATCTGAAACATTAGACTGTAATAAATCTGAAATTTGAAGACTGTCTATCTAAGTTTAGACCAATTAACTGGCTTACTCTCCACCCAAATTTTGTGTCAAAATTTTGACAAATTTTTGGAACATTTAGGTCATGTCCCTTCATTGAAGCCATGCCCGGATAAGCCACATTGCTTTATCAGGCAAGACACAAAACTATCTAAAACCCATAACAAATGTGGTGCATGTCCTGTAAGGCATAAATTACACCAGGATCCTGGCATGTTTGCAAGGGGAAATCGGCCCTATCGTGTTTAATGGGTATGTACCTGCAGGTGTGACCTTACGATAGACTTTTGTTTGTTATACTCAAAATTTTTCCTCATGAAGAAATAGAGAAGAGCCGAGGCCTCATTTTGAGTTGAGCGGGAGCGATGATTGCAACATTTCAGAACCTCATAGCAGAAGGGGCCACAAAGGTCGGCTTGTCCTTGAAAGAATGCATTAGGAAACTAGAAGGAAAACACATTGGATTAGGTTTAGTAAAAAAAAGGATATGAATTAAGCTACAACCAAAGATTTATTGCATCTACCGATGTAACAAAATCTTGAATTGAGGGATGAAATGCAATGCCGTGTTTGCATAACATGAGCCTTTGCATCACACACTCTGCCATAAAGCACCCACACAAGTATCCAGCTCACCACACGTTCCCAGCAATCCTTTCCCTGCACAGACACAGCTGACTTGGGTATGATAGCCAACATATTTGAAAAATTATATTCTTCTGGGTTACTTTATTTTTAAGGTTAAAGCAAAGAGCTCGCTCATATCAGTGCACCCTCTTTGCTATATAGTAGATGGCCCCCTGTATAGGTCCCTCCATAATAGATGGCGCATGCTCTGTGCATCACCCGTATAGTAAACAGCCCATTGTGTAGTCCCCTTTAGTAAATGGCCAACCTCTGTAGTCCCCCCTTTAGTAGCTGTCCCCCAGTCAGTATATGGCACCAGTGTAGTCCCCCAAACAGTATACTTGTATGGTCCTCAGTATAGTCCCCTTTTAGTAGATGGCCCCCAGATTCTGCCTACTAAACTCATATGCCCAAAATAGGCTGAGGTTTCAATCAAAACATTGTAAGCTATACTGAATATTTTAACAAAACTATATATCAATCTCCTCATCTCTTCTTGCTATATAATGCTGCTAGATTGGATTTGCATGGTGACAGGTTCCCTTTAAATTCACAACACATGTGTATACTATGTGCCATATATGTATTGGTCAACTGTAATGCAATGCAATGCGCTACTGCCAGAAAATAAATGATCTTCAACTGAATATTTCATGTGATTAGACACCCGCCATATTAGCTAAGATTCAGCCTTAGCAAAAACTCATGAATAATATTATCATAATAGACAGAGAAATCACATCTCACCACATTGATGAATCTAACTAATTGATATGAATGTTATGCAGATGTTATGTATTTTTCTGCCAAGTAATCTGAATTAGTACCTTGCTTATGAACATCCTTAGTGCAGCAAATACATGGCGGAGGGCTGCAACAGACTGGTTGATTTGCAGGAACAGGAGATGAGTGTCAAACACTTTCTTCATTAGCACACTTTGGCTGTCAGAGAGGTATAGCTTCTGGGATTAGAAAACAAATGATAAACCATTTAAACTGGGTATAACCTGGGACTAGATAAACAATGACATCCAGCAGAGCAAGTGTATCTGGAAGCACTAATAATATGATCACAGATCTGAAGTCTGCTGAAGGTCGCCTACCTGGTGGCTTTGGTTAAAGAGGCAAAGGAGGTCCAGTACAGTAAGACAGACTTCTGTGGCAATATTGGCATCTGAATCAATATGGTGCACTATGTCAGTTTCATTGGAATTACCTATAACACAATAATATGAAGTTACTACATTGACGTTGTTACCTAAAGTGGACCTGTCACAAATTCCTAGGTAATTAAACTTAGTAGACGGTAGTATAGGGCTCTTCAGTCTCATTTCTTGTATACCTCTCTGTTAGAAATTAAGTCTTGCAGTGCAGAGATAGAAGTCTTTTATTATTATGGTAATAATAGCTCCAGAAGCCCAGGGGGTGTTCCCCCTGAAAGCAAAGGCCCAGCTATTTACATCCCACCACTTTTCTGCAACATCCTTGTGTCAGTTGTTGTCCACCTCCAGCTCCGTCAGTGACATTACTAGATGTTCCTTTCACATATGCTTTCTAATAAAATATCCTGCACAGCGCTCTGCAAACCATCTATGCAAACCAAGTTTCACCCAGCAGCCTCTAAGGCTTGTCCACTTTGTCCAAAATGTGCAAGGGAAAACTAGGCATTAAAGTGGTTGTGCAGCGTTAAAGAGGTAGTTCAGCAAAAAAAAAAAAAAAAAAAAATTAATTAACTAATGCCAGAAAGTTGTAATTTACTTCTATAAAAAAAATCTTAAGTCTTCCAGTACTTATTAGCTGCTGTATGTCCTGCAGGAAGTAATGTTTTCCTATTAGTCTGACACAGTGCTCTGCTGCCACCTCTGTCCATGTCAGGAACTGTCCAGAGCAGCAGCAAATCCCCATGCAAAACCTCTCCTGCTCTCCAGACTGGAAAGAATACCACTTCCTGCAGGACATACAGCAGCTGATAAGCACTGGAAGACTTAAGATTTTTTTAACAGAAGTAAATTAAAAATGTCTGGCATTTTCTGGCATTTTTGCTGAACTACCCCTGTAACATGTACCTGTTGACAGGCACACTTTAAGCATTTTTATATATTGCTGCTGGTCCATATGAAACAATAAACATGCTTACCTGTCTGCACTCCCCCAATGTCCTGTTGTGGTGTCACCACTGTCACCCGCTGACTGCTGACCCTCCACTTCCAAGAAAAACATTTTGGGAGTGACAGCTCACTCAGCCAATCACTGTGTTGCAGGAAAGAGACTGGGTCTTTGTAAACAGGGGAATGCCTCCTGGGCTTTTGGAGCTGTTTACCTTAAAAAGACTTCTATCTCTGCACTGGAGAGCTCAATTTGTAACAGCAAAATGTCCATGAGATCAGACTGAGGAGCCCTATATAACTGTTTATTTAGTTTAAAGTGTCAGAGGACAGCATGTTCTGTCAAAAGTTTTCCTAAATAAAACTACCAAAAACCTTGTGACAGGTCTGCTTTAAAATTATACAAGTTGTGCTGATAAAAATTGCACATTGTGTTTTTATTCCCCAGTGATCACCAATAAAATAACTTGCTAGAGGGGAAAATAAGTATTAGGCTATGTTCACACAACGTAAAACTACGGCCGTTCCGTGACCCCGGCCGGGTCACGGAACTACCGGTCTCTGGCCGGATCATCTCGGACACTACTTAAGTGCTAGCCAGGTGATCTTTCCGGCCGCGGAGCTCTGATGCGAGCGCATCAGCGCGCGCCCGCATCAGAGCTTACCATAGCACACACTGTGTGAACTGACAGGTCTTTCTGCGGCCGGAATTCACGCAATTCCAGCCGCAGAAAACTGACCTGTCAGTTTTTTCCAGCGGCGTATGGGATTCCGGCCGGAGTGTATACGATGTGTGTACGCTCCGGCCGGGATCCCATTGCAAATAAGGCATTGTTCCACACCGCAAAACTTCGGCCGTAGTTCTGCGGCGAGAACTACAGCAGTAGTTTTACGTTGTGTGAACATAGCCTTAGGGTGCAAAAAATATTTAGAATAAGGTTAATATAAGGTACAAGCACTATACTCTATGGTAAATAACATAGTAGACCATTAGTGCAGCTGGTATGAACAGGTTAAAAGGCAATGCCATTATTTTATAGTGTTTTCATTTACTTACTTGGTATGGAATTAGTCAGCTCTATAATCTGTAGCAGTTTGGGGTTAGAAAGTGCGTTTTTGCCTCGGATTATAGGAAGTGTTTGAGATCTTGGTTGTTTATGGCTGTCATGTGCCGACTGCATCCTGTAAAGAGAACAGACTGTGCTATATAATAGTATTATAACTGACATTCAAAGACAACCTTTAAGCAGGTAACCACCCCTGATATTAGGTCAGCATTTACACCGAAAGGGGTATATTCCAGAGGAAATTCTTCACTCCACTTCCTTATCTCAGTGTTGGCACTGTTGTGGCTGCTGATTGGTTACATAGGCAGCTCCAAGTACCAATACTAAGGAGACAAACACCGTGACAGTAACTGCAGTGAAGGAGCAAGGGAGGGAGGTAAAATGTTGTTTTTTCTATTTAACAGGACCCTGTGCTGGACTCTTCATAGAAAATACCCTCCACAATACACCTTGCTGGGTTCACACACAGTATATTTCAGGCAGTATTTGGTCCTCATGTCAGGTCCTCATAGCAACCAAAACCAGGAGTGGATTGAAAACACAGAAAGGATCTGTTCACACAATGTTGAAATTGAGTGAATGGCCGCCATATAACAGTAAATAACGGCCATTATTTCAATACCACAGCCGTTGTTTTAAAATAACAGCAAATATTTGCCATTAAATGGCGGCCATCCACTCAATTACAACATTGTGTGAACAGAGCCTTTCTGTGTTTTCAATCCACTCCTGGTTTTGGTTGCTATACAGCCTCACAAATACAGCCTCAAATATACATAGTGTGAACCCAGCCTCAATGACCAGTCAGCTGTCCTGATGTGTATGTTTTGGTAAATACTTGTTTTTCCCATTTTATGCCCTTAAGGGTATGAACTCACTGGGCGGAACCGCAGCTAGACCCACTACGTATCCCTGCGCTGTACAGTCTATGGGCAGACAAACTCGCAGCAGGATGCACATCCTGCTGCGAGTTTGTCAGCAGTCCGGCCCGTTAACCCCCCCACCGCCTGAGCGTATACATCACCTGGTGCCCGCTCCGGCTTGCTTCGGGGCTCCCGGTGCCTTCACGTCCCGCTCAGCCAATCAGTGCGCTGCAGCGGGGCAGCGCACTAATTGGCTGAGTGGGACGTGCCGGGAAACCCCGAAGCAAGCTTGAGCGGGGACCAGGTTCTTGAATGGAGCAATGCAGTAAAGTACAACTGCAATGCTTCGGACTCTTCTGGACCCAGCAATAAGACAGCTTTCTTCCAAAAACAGCTCTAATTAGAGAATTATTTCAGATGCATGTGATGGACAGACAGAAATACAGACAGAACCTATTGTTATCAGCTACTGTTCTATTCCCCATCCAGCAACAATGCAGATATTGCAGCTGTATAAATAGTTTTTTTTTGCTTTTCTTGGATACAATACACAAGTGTCCTAGTGTAGCCGTCTCTCTGTCTCAGTGCCAGGAGCTTAGTTTACAATGTGGGAATGAGATCCTACAAGCAGGTGTCCAGAGCTAGATGTGTGGGAATGACCAGAAACACTAATGTATTAGATTTCCTATCCAGACAGTTATGTTAACCACTTAGCTGCAGATAGCTCACACTGTGGTTTAGTTTTATTAGTCCCTCTTTTCTAGTTTTATATATTCTACAGATGCCATAGTATTGGCCATAAAACCTTATCTGCGCTATAAAGAAGAACTACATTGAACAAGAATGTGCAATGTATGAGGTTTAATATGTAGGTTTAACATGGGAATACATAATAGGGGACATAAGCCGACTCTTATTAACACTTCTAGGTGATAACTGTATATATATTCCTGCTTATATACTGCATTACTGTCTCCCTTCAAAAAAGACAAGATGTAAAAAAAGTCGAGGTATCTAGGCAACGTACCCTTATGCAATACCAACATTTAGACAGATGTGAAGACTCTGGACCAAGTTTATGTGTATATTGGAACATTCATTCATGTGCGTTTTGCTTGTAACATTGTAGAATGAATATTATTAGGGTAGAGGACATACCACTGCGGCAGAAGACCGGCTTGTGAAGAGGAGCCTTTCAGGGTCCCATTGTTGAGGGTAGCTTGGGCTAGTTTGAAAGCCGCTGTTATTTTCCTGGATGGATAAAAGTGCATTTTAATCTATTAGTTTTTCTGTTTAGCATGAAGACCATAAATAGATTCAACAATCAGTAAGTGAATGTAAAAAATAACCCACACCCTTCCTAAGGGGATATTCACAAAACGAATTCCTTTCTGAAAATAAAGGCCCTGGGGATGCTGAGGATGAAGGTAATTTTCTTAACCTTCATTTTCAACACTGTTTTGTTAAATCTGCAGTTTAATTAATATGTAAATTAGGTAGTTTGGTGCACTGGGGGCGGGACTACAGCCAGTGCACTGGCCTATCCCGAAGATAGATTATCAAGCTATAAAAGCTGGATAACCTTTAAAGGGCTTCTTTGGCAAGGGAAAAGCTTTTATATATTGTTGCAAGTATATAGAAAACAATAAAAAAGCTATGCTCACCTCTCCATGCTCCCCTGCTGAATGGTCCCCTGCTGAATGATCCCACCTGCTCAGCCAATCACTGGCTGCAGCAATGTCCCATCTCGGTCCAATGATTGGCTGAGTGGGCTGTTATAGCTAAGGGCCCTATTACACAGAGCGATAATCGTCCGAATTGGGTCAATTTGGTCAATTATTGCTCTGTTTAATAGAAACAACAATCAACCAATAAAATGATCATGGGCTGATCATTGGTTTGGGTTTGGACCTAAAATCTCCGGGCGCCTACGTACAATAGCGATGCACGGCTAACAATTGCCCAAACACCTGATACCTGTGCTGCGGTCCCCGGTGATTGGCTGAGCGGCCAGTCAGCCCTAGTCGGCCTGTGTAATAGGACCCTAAGATGAGTCCATCTCGGAAAAGGAGATGGGAGTATTTAGTGGGGGACCAGGAGACCCGTAGGAGGACACTGGGGGAGCACAGAGAGGTGAGCATTGCTTTTTTATTATTTTCTATATACTTGCAACAATATATAAAAGCTTTTCCCTCACTGGATAACCCCTAGTTATCAGTATGTATTTAAAAACCAGTGAAATGATAGGAACACATACATCACATACTGATTACGGTAGGTCAATGTTCAGCATTGACACCATGCTGTGTGCAGCCACTGTGACAAGCAGATTATTGCCAACATTTCAAAAGGAAATAAGCGCATTTTAAAATGAAAGAGGATTACTGGGATCCGGCCAGGGTTTACTAGTTGTCATATTTCCTGTTTTCTCAGAGAGTAATGAAGCATTGATAATAATAATAACCGTTTAATTAATCACAGACAGTTCAGTGCCATAGAGAGGAGTCAACCACAGCAGAATCTCTGGATGATTTATATATCATAATAACTATCACAGATTCTGTCTATGTATCTAAATATTCAAGGATGCAAACTTACACCAATGCAAAGGTTTCTTATCCAGTCTATGCCGGAGAGTCCATTGTACTTTGTCTGATTCTATTTACACTGAACTGAGTAGGACATGTGACATGTAAGGCAGATTTCCTGTACCGAAGCTTGGGCTTCCACTCAAAGGAATTATCATGACATCCAATTATGTGATGACAAAGGATTTTCTGTGATCAGGGTTGACCCTCCAAGAAGGATCTCCATGCAAACACACAGTGATGTGCACAGTGCTCAATCTGTATGCTGTGCACATAAAGCAGGCGGTCCAATTACAAACCCCATTCACACAGTTTCTCCACTGCTCCAATCCTCTGAACCGTAACCCTCTATGTGCATGGGACAGTCCAAAAGGTTTTTAAAGGGAATCTGTCACTAGGTTTATGCTGCCTTACATGAGGGCAGCTTGAAATAGTGAACAGATGCTGGACAGATCGGTGTATTACTTACATCATGCTGTTGAGCCGTTCTCCTAATATGTAGGAGAGTAGGATTCTTGTCACACCCTTTCCCCAGCTCCTGATTGACAGGTAATTGCCTATACCCAGCATGGATAGATACCTGCCAATCAGCAGCTGGTGGGCGAAGTTTCATGAATAATGAGGACTACTGGGCCCAAGCAAATAAAGGAGAATACTACTTATTGTCCATGTTATTCTGGATGATATCTCTGGATCAGCTGCACAGAACAATGTAAGTGATATATCATTCTGTTCAGCTTCTGTCACTAGTTTATGCCACCCTGACATAAGACACCATAAACCTATTGACAGAGTCTCTTTGAGCACTATGTTTATAAACGTTTATTACTGTAAAATGTAAGTTCTACTGAAGTTTGCTGCTTCAGAGGAATATAAACAACTTCTCTGCTCTCCCATCCCTTAGCCGATATTTGTCCTTTATTAGGCAGCCACACTCCTGAACTGGGACAACATGATCCTACTTAGTAGGGTGATATATTTATGTGTCTAGTGGTCGAGACAGCAGATGCCTCTTGCTTTTTTTTTTCTTCTCTCTTTTATTATATACTTCATTTACTTATGGATTAACGGTGTATTTTCTTTTTTTTTTTTTTTTTTGCTCTGTTAGTTTTTGTTCTGATTATACAGCCCCAGCATTGTCATTTTCTATATAGGATTAGTGTTACTGGTCAGACAGATGGAGAGGCCTGTATAAGTGGTTATCAGGAATTTGAGTATTGCACTTTCCCAGATCCCTTTCCCCTCCCCCCCTTTCTTTTTTTTTTTGTCTTCCCTACCCCTCCTTCCCTTCCCACCCTTATTTTTGTCTTTATTTGATGTTTGATAAATGCTCCATATCATGAGCTTGTTTCACATGCCTCTTTTTTTTTTCCAGTTACTTAAGACTTAAAAAAAAATTAATATGAAAAAAAAGTTCTACAGCTTTCTATTATACTTTTTGTCCCAGCCCCAGTGTTGGCCATGACACTTGCTGTCTATTAATGGCACTACTTTAGTTTATCTTCGGAGGCTATAAACCTGTACATAACATATAGTCCTGTTGTGCTCTCATCTGAGAGGTTCATACAGTTTTATCCAGTCTAGGCAAAGCTCTGTGATGTATCGGCTGCACAAATCCTTCAGGAAATTTCCTGCAATCTATCAGTCTGGAGTCCAAGCCCTTTAGCTTATTACTTTGCAAAGATGAATTTTTCACAGTCATTGCGCTATATTTATGCAAAAGCTGAAAACCCATTTTAATACTTTCCATAAAGTACTTCAAAATGTCAGGCAGAGAAGGAGGGGGCTCGGGAGCTGGAGGGCCCTGCTCTATATGCAACAGGCACCAGCATTTTTACCTCTTAGATGCCATGACCAATAGTAATGATGTCTACGCTGTCACACAACCTTATGTCACCTGATCATTCTTGCCAGAGAGGGTTATGCTGGTTTCACACACAGCAGGTTTTGCTGGTTTCACACAGCAGTTTTTTCTTAAACTGGCACTTCAGTTTTTGTACTAAAGCCAGAAGCCAACAGGAAAGATAAGTACTTCCTTTATATTTTCGATCCCATTTGAATCCACTGGTTTTGGCACAAAAACTGAAGAGACAATTTTCAAAAAACAAAACAAAAAACTGCCATGTGTGAAGCCAGCTTTAAAAAAAAAAAAAAAAAAAAAAAAGACTATTCAGGCTTAGAAAAAAAACATGACCCTCCCCCCCCCAGAAAAAACATCACTCTTGTTCTCAATTTGGTTGTGAGTTTTGTAGTTCAGTTTCATTGAGGTGAATGGAACTGAACTGTAATGCCACACAAAGCATGAGGACAGGCTTAAGCCCTTTAACTAGATGCTGAGCCAAACATGCCAATCAATAGATCTTCTCATAGTTTAGGTTTCCTGAAAACTGCTCCTTGGTTAGGATTCTCTTGTACTCATGGCGACTAAAATAGCATCTTTCGATTTGTTATGATGTAATAGTTGTTGTAAGAAAGTGATACAATGATGTGATACCCACCTTATAATATTTCTCTTCCCCAAGTATCGGAAATTCTGCAGGCACACTCTGGAAGAGGAGAAAATAGACTTTAATCGAGCTCAGCCCATATGGGTAACGATGAACATTATTCAGCAACATTTACAATCAAGACTTCTCAGATGTTCCAGTAGAAGTTAGGCTGGGTTCACACTGCGGTTAACAGATGGTAAAAACTAATGCTGCTGTATTAGATATAGCAGCTTCCATTTTTACCATCTGTTAGCATATCAGTTTCCCAATAACTTACATTATTAAAAAATATATGGTTTGCAGTGTGTAGTTTTTAATGTATACAAAAGTACATGTTTTTCTGTACGTCATAATTAGATGTAATAAAATGGATGGGAATACCCAGCATGAACCCATCCTTATAACCCAGCTGATGTAACTGCAGCCTTATCAAAAAACATCAGGGGATATCTACAGATGTAACACCGAGTGCTTGCTGATAAAGGTTGTGAATATTTTGTAACAAATGGAATGCACTGAATTTGGCAAAATAAATAATTTACTCATTTAAAATGACTTCTGAAAAAAAAAACATAAATTGAGTGGGTCAAAAAACTGACCTTTATTTTTATCTGTTCTGAGTCGTAGTTTTGGCTATAAAATACTGACCCTAATACTGCAGTGTGAAAGCAGCCCAAGACTGCAGGTTATCTCCATCCACTTTCTATGGCCAGGTCCACACATATTAGATTGTGGTAATGCTGTGGATTTTCAGATGGGGTAAAAAAAAAAAAAAAGCACAGCCTGTATATAAAAAATGGATTTTTCTGCAAAATTTTCTGTGAGATAAAATGACATCATGTGTGAAGCCAAGCTTGGCTCTTATTAACTACTTGCCTGTTTATGGCACTATACGTTATGCATCAGCCTCAGTGAAAGTACATGTCCATTACTGCAGTGACATATGTTGCATTATTATAGACTGTAAATTATCTAGTGTAATAATACATGACATTTACAATGGGAGTTCTGTCTTTATCCATTGTATATTATTACCATGTAACAAGAGAAGATAAACTTACTCCAGGATGCTGAAGAAGTCATAGATCTCAGTGTTTGGCGCCCTCTGCCAGTATGAGACCAATGTGTCTGGAAAGAGACAAGGATTAGTTACATCTAACTGCTTGAGAAAGGCTACATCCATATCCAAAACATTGCACTGGTGTGAATTAGGCCACAACCACACAACATCTTTATATTGCTATTTGACATACAATTTCGTGGCAAAGGATGCTATTCCACAAATAATGCATGTTATTTGGGCGCGAAGTGGCGGCCATAAAAAAATGGCAAGCAAACGGTCAAAAAAAGACGTTGTGTGGTCTAGGCCTTAAGATGTTAAAATTTGCCTTGGAAGTGCTTCATTTTGTTTCATCTCCGCTAGGCATCTTCCTATATCAGTCCATGATAACATGCTTTACGGCTTACCCTCGGATATCATTTTCATAATATGCAAGAAACAGATCAGCAGGCATTTGGTTTCACTGTGATCAAGTTTGTCAAATCGAAGGGATGACCCGATCAGAGAAAGTGGCCTGGTTATCTGTAAAATGAGGACATGGGTCTCAGATATGATTTCTACAAACAGATGGAGTTGCACTTTCAGGCTATGTTCATACAACAGGATTTTGCATCCGTCTTTCAGAAAGGCTATCAAAAAGACGACAATTTTTTGATAATGACGGCTGCAAATAATAATCATGATCATTACTTGAAGCCGTCCGGAAAGACAGAACATAGCCTCAATGTGCCATCAGACAATTTTCTATAATTAAAAGACATTTTATGTTAAACATGTTCTTTAAGAATTTTTTTTACTTTTTTTTGTCTAATGTACTATTTTACTTCCTATATTACTGTAACGGCATGTGGCCATGCCCATTACGGTATGGTTCCAAAACGTGTTGGGTCTTATTAATAAATTTTTTGTTGTTTTATACTTACCATTTGGGTCACTGTTGAGTCTGACCGGCGCCCGGATACCCGATTCGGTGTTTGGAGGTGGTTATTGTTTTCTCATTATTGCCTTGTTGGAGACTGGGAGTGGCTGCGGTCCGCAGTTCATGCTATCTCGAGAGTTGTGCCCAGGGCCGGCCTTAGGGGTGTGCGAGCAGTGCAGCCGCACAGGGCGCTGTGCACTCCCGGCAGGAAGGGGGCGCCACCTGCATCCCCCTGAGGCCATATATCCGTCCCCTGCCTCTGCACAGCAGCCGAGGAAGCTCTTCTCCCCGGACATGTGACTGCAGCCTGGCCCCCATCCCCCGCCCCCCACAGCGTCTCCCAGCTCACAGAGGCCCATAACCCCGCCCCCTCCCCCGACGGAGACACCAGCAGTGTGATCCTCCTCTCTACCTGCTTCTCCTCATGGGCAGAGACATCCTCCACTACTACTGCAGTGTGACTGTGAGTATAACTATCTCTGTCTGTGTGTGTTAGTGGAGTTTGTGTGTGCTCTGTGTGTGTTAGTGCTCTGTGTGGTAGGACAACATCTCCCAGCATACTTCTATGTGGCTCTCTGTGGTGAGACAACAACTCCCAGCATACTCCTATGTGGCTCTCTGTGGTGAGACAACAACTCCCAGCATACTCCTATGTGGCTCTCTGTGGTGAGACAACAACTCCCAGCATACTCCTATGTGGCTCTGTGTGGTAGGACAACAACTCCCAGCATACTCCTATGTGGCTCTGTGTGGTGAGACAACAACTCCCAGCATACTCCTATGTGGCTCTGTGTGGTAGGACAACAACTCCCAGCATACTCCTATGTGGCTCTGTGTGGTAGGACAACAACTCCCAGCATACTCCTATGTGGCTCTGTGTGGTAGGACAACAACTCCCAGCATACTCCTGTGTGGTAGGACAACAACTCCCAGCATACTCCTATGTGGCTCTGTGTGGTAGGACAACAACTCCCAACATACTCCTGTGTGGCTCTGTGTGGTAGGACAACAACTCCCAGAATACTCTTATGTAGCTCTGTGTGGTAGGAAATCTCCCAGCATGCCCCTGTGTGGTAGGACAACAACTCCCAACATACTCCTGTGTGGCTCTGAGTGGTAGGAAATCTCCCAGCATGCCCCTGTGTGGCTCTGTGTGGTGGGACAACAACTCCCAGCATGTTCCTGTGCGGCTCTGTGTGGTGGGACAACAACTCCCAGCATACTCCTATGTGGCTCTGTGTGGTAGGACAACAACTCCCAGCATACTCCTGTGTGGCTCTGTGTGGTAGGACAACAACTCCCAGCATACTCCTGTGTGGCTCTGTGTGGTAGGACAACAACTCCCAGCATACTCCTGTGTGGCTCTGAGTGGTAGGACATCTCCCAGCATGCCCCTGTGTGGTAGGACAACAACTCCCAGCATACTCCTATGTGGCTCTGTGTGGTGGGACAACAACTCCCAGCATACTCCTGTGTGGCTCTGAGTGGTAGGAAATCTCCCAGCATGCCCCTGTGTGGCTCTGTGTGGTAGGACAACAACTCCCAGCATGCTCCTGTGTGGCTCTGTGTGGTGGGACAACAACTCCCAGCATACTCCTATGTGGCTCTGTGTGGTGGGACAACAACTCCCAGCATACTCCTGTGTGGCTCTGTGTGGTAGGACAACAACTCCCAGCATACTCTTATGTGGCTCTGTGTGGTAGGACAACAACTCCCAGCATACTCCTATGTGGCTCTGTGTGGTAGGACAACAACTCCCAGCATACTCCTGTGTGGCTCTGTGTGGTAGGACAACAACTCCCAGAATACTCTTATGTAGCTCTGTGTGGTAGGACAACAACTCCCAGCATACTCCTGTGTGGCTCTGTGTGGTAGGACAACAACTCCCAGCATGCTCCTGTGCGGCTCTCTGTGGTGGGACAACAACTCCCAGCATGCCCCTGTGTGGTAGGACAACAACTCCCAGCATACTCCTGTGTGGCTCTGAGTGGTAGGACATCTCCCAGCATGCCCCTGTGTGGTAGGACAACAACTCCCAGCATACTCCTTATGTGGCTCTGTGTGGTGGGACAACAACTCCCAGCATACTCCTATGTGGCTCTCTGTGGTGGGACAACAACTCCCAGCATACTCCTATGTGGCTCTCTGTGGTGGGACAACAACTCCCAGCATACTCCTGTGTGGTAGGACATCTTCCAGCATGCCCCTGTGTGGTAGGACAACAACTCCCAGCATGCTGCTGTGTGGTAGGACAACAACAACTCCCAGTGGTGGGTATGTGTGGTGTGTATGTGTATATGTGACTGTATGTGTGTCTGTGTTTGCAGGATATATATACTGTGTGTCTGTGTAAGCAGTATATACACTGTGGGAGAGGTTCATCAAACATGGTGTAAAGTGAAACTGGCTCAGTTGCCCCTAGCAACCAAAGAGTCTGTGAGGAATGAAACATGGAATCTGATTGGTTGCTAGGGGCAACTGAGCCAGTTTCACTTTACACCATGTTTGATGAACCTCCCCCGTGCGTCTGTATGTGTATATGTGACTGTATCTGTCCGTGTAAGCAGTATATACAGTGCGTGTCTCCAAGAGATAGGCTTGCGATGGGCTACAATCAGCCGGGGGGGGGGCGCCAAAAGAGTATTCTGCACAGGGCGCCATCTACCCTAAGGCCGGCCCTGGTTGTGCCTCCCAGTTAGCACAACTTGACCAGGTGAGGGTTGCCATATTGTGTCCCCTTACTGTTTTGTCTACCTGATCCTCGCCATGGAGCGCTGTCCTATGTTCTTCTTTCTCCTGGAGGATTGGGCTCCCTCTAGTGGCAGGCATGTGCCTGTCCACCTGTATTTATAAGCCCAGCCCACAGGCTCTAGAGTCTTCTGTCATGTTCTCCAGAGGGTATATATAGTCTCCACCTCCTCACCGCTTTGCTCAATTTTTGTTGTTTGTTAGCCAGCAACCAATTCCCTGTGTTCCCTGGCTATCGGCCACTTCCTAGCAATCTTCTAGCTACAGTGGTACCTTGGTTTAAGAGTAACTTGGTTTAAGAGCGTTTTGGTTTAAGAGCTCACAGTTTTTTAAAATTGTGACTTGGTTTAAGAGCATTGCTTTGGTTTAAGAGCTCCCTGTACTGGGTGGGAGGGCGAGTGGAGCAGGGGCATGGTGTCCACTGGATGGTCTACAGCACAGTACTCTCACCCAGGAAGTCTCCATCACCTTCCAAATCATAGCAGATCCACTTCAGGCTGGGGCTTGCATCAGGGGACAGGACTGTGGAGGTAATCTCTCCATAGCTGTAACCTCTCTCTCCCTGGACAGAGAGTGCTGCATGTATGTGCCCACATCTGCCCTGCTCATTCCTTCATGCTCTCTGCAGTCTCTGTCAGCCCTTGTGTTTCCCATCCTCTCCATTACTGTATAGTAACTTCTAGCTGCAATATCACTGATTGGCTGAGCGGGCGGTCCCTCACCCGGGTATGTGATATTTCAGATGGAAAAGTTGCAGGAGGCCACTTTCTGATAACTTCCCAGCTTGGCTCACTGTCCAACTGATTACAAGCAATGGATTCCATTATAAGTCTATAGAGCCCATCTCCTTTAGTCAATCAGACAGAGCTGTCGCATGCTTCACTGGGCTATAACTAATAAGAGACCCTGTCTGATCTTTGCGAAGTGTCAAACATTCATTTAAATGACAGCAACAATTTAAACACTATTACACAAATAATAACAAGGTGCTCTGTAAAACGCTGACTGCTATGAAGGTTACTAGGTGCTCCAAATCCCGTACCTTTTCACAGTTTTCAGTCTTCTCGCTTTTCTCATTGGCACTTGGGATGGATTCCAGACTGGCCAGTGATGCCCTGGAGTCGGCATTATTCCCTGCAGTGATGGCAATGGATGAGAAAGCTGCAGGAGTAAAGTGATGAGATGAGAGGACGGCACAAACACAGACGATGAGCAGATCAGATGAGAGGACATCTACACACAGCTCAATGACAAGTAACACGATGCTGCTGAACGTGAAGTGACAGATGTTCGTTTCCACAGTTGCTATCTGTATATACAGCATAGATGTCAATGGCTACACCACAATCAAATGTTATTTAAGAAAACTGGATCTGTGTCAGGATATATGATAAATCTTCTAAACAGTGTTTAATCGAGGAAATTTTGTCATTAAAACTTAATGAAGCAACAATTTAGAAGATATATATATATATATACACATATATACAGTGTATATATTTTTTCCATGCAGTATAATTATATATATATATATATATATATATATATATATATATATATATATATATATATATATATATATATATCCCCCACTTCACCACCAAAATGTATCTGTGCAATAATGCAAAATGTGACAGAGAAATGACGTTCAGGGCCTTCAGCCTTCTGAGACAGGCTGGAGCTCGCAGCTTGACATCCTCACTAAAGAGTGTACCCTACCCAACCAGATATGACTGGGATGATACATCACAAGCTATACTAGTACCTTGCTGGCATTACAGAAAGGAAAAGAAGCTTGGCAAGCCTCAAGCTATGCCCTTTACTGTCACAGGATGCATTATTTGACTTTAAATTAGGACAGTGAACCTCTTAGAATATTATAATAGAATATAGCTAATTCTATTATGTGAAGTGCTTGGCTTAGCGGTGGGTGAGATCCCATAGTAGCCTGCATTGCTGCAGTGGATTCTGCTCTCTGCAATGCCCCGCAGACCCATGAGTAGCCTGTCAATGTACAGCAGCCATCAGCTGTCATCCTCTGTGGCAGCAGCGTGTGCCTCCAGTGCACTGATAGAATATGTAAATGGAAGCCTATATTTAGAGGGTTGGATGTGCAGGAGAGAAGCAGAAGTTCACTGTCACTTGTTATTTTGAAAAAGAATTATATCAGGGATTTGGTATCAAACTAAAGCTTTATATTATATATATATATATATATATATATATATATATATTATAGCTTTATATTCTACAGATTTTTGTAAAGGCAACAGCGATAGTTCACTAGCTGTCAACACTTTGCTGGGGAATCTCCGTCCCTCCAGCTGTTGCAAAACTACAATTCCCATCATGCTGTACTTTTGCAACAGATGGAGGGACGAAGGTTCCCATCCCTGCTGTATATAGAATACATTTCTTGACATTACCTGCTATGGAATTTAAGACATCTTTAGAAAATGAGGTATCAGCAGATGCAGCATGCTTTATGGCAGACTGACTCTGGGACGCAGTGGCTGTGCTCAGGTCATCCCTCGAGCCCTAGCAACAAAACAAAAGCATTAGAGTCCTAACATCCATTTAACTAATTCCATATCCCTGTGACTGGAAAATTAACAATCAATAGCAAGTGATATCTACCTATTACACTAGTGCTACAGTCACTCACATGTATGTATAGAGCTACGGAGAATCTGTGATCAAAAAATCCACAATCACTTCAATAGCTTTAGACAGTGGTAAAGCATATCTACTTAAGGCCCTATTCCACGGAACGATTATCGTTCATAAACTCGCTCCAACGACAGCTCTTTAACGATAATTGCTTCATGGAATTGGTGTTAACGAGCGAACGACAAAGGCAAAATCGATATACTGTCGTTCAAAGTTGTTTTTCAGCATGTCGAAAAAAAGTTGTTGGTCTTTAAAAGATAATTCGTTAATCGGTTCGTAAAATTAGAAATCTTTCAGTCGTTCGTAAAAAGGTTTAAAAAAAGTAGGTGTGTCGTATAGTCATGATCACCCCGGCGAACGTTTTAAACGACCATGTAATGACCGCAAAATAATCGTTACACTACATATATCGTTCACGTTATGTGTTATCGTTTGCTAAAAAAAAAATCGTTTAGCGATCGTTAACAAGCGGTCGGAGCGAGTTTATGACCGATAACCGTTCCGTGGAATAGGGGTATTAGATGGTGGATTGGGAACCTTTGGCCCTCCAGCTGTTGCTAAATTATAATTCCCATTATGCCTAGACAGCAGAAGCGAATATCCTGAGGACAGAGGTGGAATTGTTTTTGTAAGAAAGTAGCTGTGCTTTTCATAATCCTGGATGACCCCTTTAATCCTGTTGCAATGCTTGTATATAACCAGATATAATAAAAGGAGGAATATTTCACCCAATCTATAGCCTTAGGCAGGGTCACTTTCCAAACTTACCTGGTTGGATGTGTTAATTGAAAATGGAAAAAAGTCCTTCATGAATATTCTGGCCATATTATCCAGGAGAATACCGTAGAGAGGTAAGTACAGAACAGCTATCTGAGCTTGTTTTTCCTGAAAATACAATAAGTACAAAAAATACAACAAAGCGGATGTATTATGATGAAGAACTTCTACCGTATTATGATGAAGAACTTCTAACCTTTAAACATAGAGAACATTTTCATCAATTCCTGCAAGTAAATGGCAGCTGTACTGAGATTCCCAACCACATGTTATAAAAAAAATCTCATTACTGTGCCAGTAGTGTGAGTGCTGCCAGTCCTTGGTCAGCCTCTTCACTAGACTATTCTTTGGCTCAGAGCTGAAGACCATAGTAAGGAGTGACAAGTAAGGAGTTGACTACTTTCACATATGTTTAGGTCAGTTTTCATCACACCAAGTACACAGATGCTGCTGAAAATTTTTGGCATAATGTTGTAGAGGGAAAAGGAATAGACCAACAGAAGAGAGACTGAGGAGGACTGACACAATTTGCTCAAAAAACACAGCAATTCTATGTCTTGTGACCATGAATCACTGCGTTATGTTGCCTGGTAATTTGACCCCTTAACTCATACAAGTAAATGGGATCATCCTATGACCCACAAGCAGCCAGAGCCCTAAAGTCACAGAAAATTCATTACTGCATGGTCGCAGCTCCCTATGGGTTACAGAGCAACCCTACTGACTTGCATGAGTGAAGGGGTTACATGACCAGGCAACGCAATAGAGTGATCCCGGTCGCACAACCGTGAATCTTTCTGTCAACTGCATCACACAAAATGAGAAGTCCTGAAATGTGACACTGCTCCTGAATTGCGACACAATCCTAGCACGAATAAAAGAGGTTATTCCAAGATTTAAAGGTATACTATATCCACAGAAAAGCTCATTGATAAGGGTTCGACCTCAGGGATCTCCACTGGAGTGGCAATGCAGATCATTTATTCTCTTTGGGACTGCCAAACTTAATTAGGTTTAGGGCTCTGCAGTGTTAGGGAGTCCCATAGAATATTAAGAGAGCAGTGGCCAGGCATGCAATCTATATAAATTGTATACTTTGATGCTAATAGACTTGTATGGGCGGTATAAGCCTGGCCCACTCTACTGTTGACAACATTTACTTAGTGATGGACAGATGAGGGGAAGGGGGAGGGTATACAGCCTTGTGAATAAAGAAGGAAACCCTTTTGTCTAATAAGATCTATTATATATTTTTTTAAATTCTTTCCTAAATGCTTTGAGTTGTGCAAAGTTGCTTATAATGACGAATACACTTTAAAAATTAATAGCGTATTAAAAATAATAACTCCTCATGGTTTTCCAAAAATCTGATGTACTTTGCTGACAGAAGCAATGAAGGTCGAGCTACCTTTTTTGTATATCTGTCATCAACAGAATGCTTAGCCATGATGTTCTTCAGGGCTGTCAGGGCTAGGTGCCGGATATCCTGGTCTTCTTGCAATGCAAAACCAACCTCCCTTAATAGAATGCCAATCAAGAAGTGTTTCCGACAGAAGTCATCCGTTAAGGTGTACTCTGGCATGTCTTTGTCAAACATAGAGATATTACAAATGAGATAAAAACAGTCTAAGCAAATAAATGTCATTTTTCTAGTAAACATTTGGTATAAATTCAACAGTTTGTGAGATCTCTGGGATTATTTTTAAGTCAACCTACCATCACTTTAATGTCGCCTGGGGTGGGCCCAGGAGGCTTTTCTCCACCCCACTGGCCTCAACTGAGACATTGCTCTCTACAGCCAAACAAGAAGAGACAAGGCTGGTAGAGAGAAGGAGAAGCCAACAGGGACTCTCCAATGACTTGTGCTGTATAAAAGTGATGACAGGTTCCCTTTAATAACTAAACGGACCTTTAGAAGGGAGCACTTACCTAGTGCATGGTATGCTTTTGTAGAGTCTGTAGGTGTAACAGAATCTTCATGTTGTATGGGGAAAAATAATTAAAAAGAGTTAATGCTCATATTTACAAAATTAAATCAGTTTTTTGTTTGTGTATTTTAGGTTAAAACACTTACTCCTTATGTGTCTTTATTATGTGCTTAAAGGGGTTATCCAGCAGAAATCTTTATTTCAAATCAACTGGTTTCAGAAAGATATATATATATATATATATATATATATATATATGTATTTATTTGTAATTTACTTCTATTTTAAAATCTCAAAAAAATCTTCCAATACTTATCAGCTGCTGTATATCCTGTATAAAATGGTGTTTTCCTTTCATTCTGACATAAATTAAATATGGTTAAATATGCCCTTATTGTGTGCTCTTGGTGACTGTTCTCTGGTTAATGATCTCATATTGTGGATATTGAGTGGCTTCATTGGCCTGGGAATGTAACCCCTTATAATTGCATCTACACCCAATAATCTCGCCACCCATTACACTATCTTGTCTGTGTGGATATTGAGTGGCTTCATTAGCCCGGGAATGTAACCCCTTATAATTGCATCTACACCCAATGATCTCGCCACCCATTACACTATCTTGTCTGTGTGTGGGTGGCGTATGTTGGGCTATGATTGATTTCTTATTATGTTTTATTGTTTATGAATTATCATGTTTACCTTAGTTATTATACATCGTTTTATTATTACCTTTCTCTATGGGTTACTAACATCATGATATTTCTGCCCCTATACACACTATTAGGTATTTACATGGGGGATTCATCATTTGATGTGGCTTATGTGTCCACCGATTATGGGCTGTATTGCCTTGGATGTCATCACTGCGTCCTGTTCAATAAAACTGCGGGTGGAACGCATTCTGCGCTCCACTCCATAGCCCTGTACCTGATACATGACGCACTTCCGCCGCTTGGAACGCATTTGCGTTCCGGCAACCGGAAGTGGCCGCAGAACATCACTATATGGATTACTAGTGGCGTCTTTGACACTCTCGGCGTCCTTGTTATCTTCTGCAGGCTGGTAAGTGGTGCTTGTGCGCCCTATGCTTATACAGAGGCTACCTGATAAGTATCCAGTCAGGATTGTAGCGGAGTCACGTGACCGCATATAGGTCACGTGACCGCATCAACATACTAACCGTAACCCGGAAGTAATATGACTATTACCGGTATATAAGCCTGGCCTGCCTTTGATTCAGTGTCACCCTCTCATCGTGGGGTGAACATGGATCCCTGCAGGCAGTGTTGCGTCAATCCATCTGTATAGCTAAGTACAACAATCTGCTTTATTTATTTATCTATTTATTGCTCTAGTTCATCTGTATAGCTAAGTACAACAATCTGCTTTATTTATTTATCCATTTATTTATATGGGGTCATTCTCCTGTTATTTTCTTATCTGTTGTCACCATGCTGAGTACTAGTGACTTATCACTGCATTATTTTTACCATTCCTAAGAGGTCCATGGATATTGTTGTGATGAGAGGATATCCCTCACAGCAGGAATTGGTTTAAGCACATCCTCTGGAGTGCTACATGTGTTCCCTGATGAATCCGTCCATAACTGGGATGGCTGAAACGCGTCGGAACGAACACAGCTTATAAAATAGGTGCTGTGTAGGAACAAGCACAGCTTATGAAATAGGGGCTGTGTATATATAATGATATCTCTTGCTGTTTGTTTTTAAGGTGGTTTTGAGTTTACACTGTTTTTTCACTCTTTTCTGTCTTCTGTGTTTCTTGTTTCCTCCTGGGCACGTGCAATAAGGAAGGGACCGTCATCGTGGTTGGGGCCACCCTATTAAGGAGGTGGGTTCCCCAAAAGGCAGGGCAAGAGGTTACTAGGGCAGAGAGCAGGGCGCACCACCACTCTCCTCTCTTTTCCTCCCTTACTCTTAGACTGTATCTTGTGTACCTTGGCACCTGGCCTGTAGTCCCAAATTATTAGTATCCCTCCGGGGACGTGGGATAATCTCCCCGATATGCATATTGGCCCTTCAGGTTACTTCACTGTACATAGAGCACACTAGTGGATATTCTTTTTGTTGTCTGTGTGGACCTTTTTGTTGTATATTTTTAATGAATCATTAAAAGTTAAGTATTAGTTAGTCCTAAGTGGTCCTCATACGCCGGTGATTACTTTAAATTCTGACATAAATGTCTGACGCTGATGTCTATGCTGACATCTCTATCTGAGAGAGTAACTGTGCAGAGCAGGAGAGGTTTTCTATGGGGATTTGCTGCTACTTTGGACAGTTCCAGTTTGCTGGACAACCTCCTTAATGTGCTCTGTGCTATTTCTGTGGCTATTTCTTGTTACCTCCACTGTCTTTGTCTCCTTAGATCTGCATGAAGCATGGCTAGCCAATGATACTTGTATTTTTGCTGTGTGATATATTGCATTGTAAAACACACACACAAAAAAAATCATAAAAATGTATAAAAAAATAATACTGTAGTTCTGTAGAGTCACCATGACTGTCCTTGTATTGTTCTGTATTTTGCTGTGTGGTATATTGCATTGTAAAGCAAACAAAAAAGAATGTTAATAACATTTTATGAAAAGAAATAAAACTGTAGTTCTGAGTCGCCATGAAAATGATATATTATAGCTCTGACACTGTAACTAGTAGTGGCTACATCATACAGATATAAAGTTCTTGCTACAATATATGTGAGATTACAATCAATACCTCTAATTTTACATAGGTGACCGTTGGGGCATACACTAAATGGATATTTTATGAGAAATGGTCATGTAGTAGAGCACTGACCCTCATTTAGCCTTCAGAATCACAGAAATTTATTATGATGGATTCCACTAGATTTTCAAATCATTCTGCTGGAATATTGGCCCATGTGGACAGGACAGATTTTTGCATTTGCCTGAACAGAATGTTCTTCCTCTTCCAAGAGATGCTCTTTGAGATCGTAGGACAGTGAAGGACTGAGTTTTTTCCCTCTGCTCAGTGATCCAGTTTTTGCTCTCTTTTGCCCATTGGAGTCCTTCCTCTCTGTTTCCCTTAGAAAGCAGTGTCACTCAAGCTGGTTGTCTGCTGTTATAGCCCAACCATGCTGTAGAACGAGCAGTTGTGCATTTACAGATCACTGGATTTTCACATTCTAATGTGGATTCACAATGAAACTGATTTATGCAATAGCTGCTCACTTGATTTTATGCTGCACTCCTGAGTCACATGTCTAATTCTTCTACAGGAAAGCCCCAGTTGAATTGCAAGTGTATCTCTTACAGTGGCTATTTGGTGTATGTTTAGCTACTACGCATGCAGAAATGATATCAGAAATAATGACTATTGTATAGCGCTAGGTATTACCTGGAATGTTTGTAGATCTAATAGGTAAACAGAGAGGAATAAAATGTTCGTGACTGCAGACCTCCTGGAGGAACTCAAACTTGTACTGGTACAAAATCTGAAACGCAATAAAAGCTGTCATCTATAGACCGTACACTGCGGCTTTACTCTCAAAAACTACTCTGAAAACTCAACAGGATCTGCATCTAAAAGACACACAAATTTGCTTCAAGTATAAAGAGCTCAACACAGTAAACCTCGCGCAGTAGACTTTCCTCGTCAAAGTGGTCTTTTTGTTGGAGGACAATGAGACCAGGGGAACAAAGCTCTGCAGAGTGGCTAAGGAAAAGTGTACAGTACAGAAGGACTGTACCGCTGTTAAAATACTGCTCCTGAGGGTAGGAGAAGGTAGATGGTACCCCCTATTCTGCTTGGTTACTATGAGTATTAAGACCACTTTTAGTCTAAGGCTAGGTTCACACTATGGAAAAACAACGTCCGTATATATTACATAGTGTGAACCTTGCCTAAGACTGTACTAAAGCTTGTCCAGTATATTTCAAAGTGGCAATTTGTCAGACATATCAGAGCAGCATTAGAATCTATGTGGCTCAGTAGGACCTTTCAGTAGTTTATTATATAACAGTACTGTATATTACATGCTGTACCTGCACAGCCTTTTCTGGGAAGTTTTAGTTTACAGCTCAAGAAAATTCTAAGAAAAGTTTAATTTACAGTTATATGAACAAGCCCTAATTGGCATGCTCCCATCAGTTCAGTAGTGACTGAGACAACTCCCATCAGTTCAGTAGTGACTACCATCTGTTGCCGTTCAGCGCCAGTAATGTCCCGGACCTTAGGCACGGCTGTGCCTCCAGCCTGCATAACTTGCTTCTGATTCTCCACCGGGATCCCCCGGCCCCGCGGACTGGCTACATATCTGATCATGCGATTGGCGGTGTTGGGCTCGTAGCATGACCACCCCAGGTGAGCAGCTCTGGAGCCAAAACTATAAACATATTGCTTAGTTTGCAGTAATACACCATGTGTGCCCCAAGTGTCTACTATCTTTTCTAGTTGCATTCAGGTACTAATAATACTATTTATTATTATACCTGCAAAAACATAACTTGATGCTTAACAATGAAAAGAACACATGCACCCCTTACCTTGTGGTCCCCTGGGCTAAACATACTGATGCAGCCACTTATCAGCTTGAATACAAAACCACGATCCATAAATGTGAAACAGCGCTAAAAAAACACAGATCAAAGATTTTGTTAACCAAAAAAAAAATAAAATTTAATCTGCAGTACACATATTATTTTGAAAGTCTGAAGATGCTAGTAGCACCCTTCCCAGCTGTTTGTAAGGGCCATGTGGCCAGGTAAACAATGATAATAGTACGGCAATGCAGGTATGAGAGCAACCTCATCAAACAACTGTTTAGTATGCAACCTGATGGTCTATTTTAGGACAGGCCATCAATTTCATAAGGTTGTAGAACCCCTTTAAGGGTAAAGACTAGGCTCTGAAACCACAGCTAGCATACAGCTAGGGATTTTACATATACCGTATATAAAAAAAACGGCTTGGTGAGTAAACATTGTATTTTTTGTTTTTTTTCTACAAGCCTTTTTGGGGGATTTTTTCATAAAGACATTTTTGGTCATAAGACATTTTGGCCCAGATTTACTGTCAGGTTTGCAAAATCCTTACATACTAGGGTTTTGCTTTGACATTTTGGTAGATACAGTCTACTTGTTGGTTAGTGTATTTGGTTGGTTTTTTGATGCGCATCATTTTCTATGTTTCTATTGTTTCTAACTTTTCATTTAGGCAAAATTTGAGGTTTTCTGGTCTGGTTTGTCTTGAACAATCCATCATAAACACATATGAAATGTTTTGGGAACATTCTAAACATGCTAAAAAGGAAAAAAGAAAAACTACAAAATGTGGCAGCTTTCTATTTAGTAAATCTGGGCCTTTGTCTGAAGTGCATTTTATAAAAAGTATAGACTTTAATGCGACTCTGTAAACACCAACCCAGCCCACCAAACTGCTAGTACCATCCATTTGATGAGAGTAAGTCCTTACTGGTTGTGTCTTGGCCTTGGCTGGCGCCTTGGTTAGAGCAAAAAATTATCTTTTTATTCTGCAGTGCTGTGTCATACTGCTGTGGCCTAGGGTGTCTGTGCCCTAGGTCTGCAGAGCCTCTCCTTTCTTCCTCCCCACCCTCCTCATCATTAGGAACACCCCCAGGCAGGATTTCTATTAATTCCTGTCTAAACAGTGCACATGTGTCGCTATAGCACATGTGCAGCTTAGACAAGTGATGAATAGGAGAAATCCTGCGTGGGGGTGTTACTAATGATGAGGAGGGTGGGGAGGAAGAAAACAAACAAACAAACTACAAATTGGGACAAAAAGAATAAATGACTTTCTCACCTTCAGAAACGCAGCTAGGCTGAAGTTAGCCTTTTTTGTTTCTTCCAAGGCATCTTTGTATTTCCAAATGATATGGTCTGAGAAGCTCATTACCAGCAATTCCAATTCATTGTGGAAGGTTTTAGGGAACCTCTTAGTGCGCTCAACCTTACAAATAGAGAAAACTTTCCATCAGAGAGAAATTGCTGCGCACTCAGTCATTGGACATAACACAAATATAGAAAACCTCGACGTGCTACCTCTAGCAGTGCTTCTAAAAGCCGCCACATGTCAGGTGGAAACCAACAAGCTATAATATGGAGGCTTTTAGGAGTCCTGATAACTGCATCTTTATTTTTGCTAGAACTTGAATAATGCCAAACTAAAGTTGTTGTGCATATGAAAATGTGTCATGGAAAATATGTGGCCTGTGTGCAACATCATCAGTCAATGCACCAGAATCATTGGAAAGTCAGTAAAATTATATACGCAGGAAGGAGTAACAATTTTCTATGTGGTATTACATAAGTAGTATTATAAAGGCCTTGTTTTATGGTTGCTGCTCTGTAAAGGCCATATTACACGGCACAATATTGACGAGCGTTCTTTGCTCGCTGTCTTTGCTGTTACATGCACAGACAGCAGCGGGGAGGAGCTAAAGGGGCCACGTGGAGCTGCGGAAGGGATTGCCCGAACAATCCTTAGATTGTTTGGGTGGCCCATTGAAGTCAGCGGTGGTCTGTTCTTACTGCTTATATTACACGGAGCGATGAGCAGCAGACTGTCACTTTCATGATTGTGATTGTGCATGCATGTCTGCTGCTTGTGGTCTAATCGTTTGGTGTAATAGGGCCTTAAGTCATGTCCTCATACCTGTTTCTGTTACCCACTGTATGTGATTGCCCACCTGTTAGTATGTCCAGTCTAGTGGCACCAGAGATGCCATGGAATTAGAACTAGAACTTGGACAAAAACAGGATTTTTCAGCTCCAGTCCTCAATGTCCCCCCTTGGGTCATGTTTAAGGACCTCCATGGTATTTCCCAGGCCTCACTACAAGCACTCTCTATATGGGATATCCCCGAAACAAGATCAGTGGTAGGGCCTGTAGGACTGGAGTTATGAGCTGCAATCACAGATCTGCACAAGGTATCCTAAACAATTGTATTGTCTCTATAGAACCGATAACAGTCATGTTATTCTAAGTCCTAGCTCATATGACACTCAAAATGCTGGTCAGCCTCTGTAATATTTCCTGTACAGGTAAATCGCTTAAAGGGGTTATCCAGCGCTACAAAAACATGGCCCCTTTTCCCCCTCTCTTGTCTCCAGATTGAATGGGGTTTAAAACTCGGTTCCACTGAAGTAAATAGAGCTTATTTGCAAACCACACCTGACCTGGAGACAGGAGTGGGGCAAAAGTGGCCATGTTTAGGTAATGACAAGGGATGATTTTTTACTTTTTAAATGATAGGTGAAAAGATAAATCGCTATGAAAGGTTGTTCAAACAATTGTATTTACGATCATAAATACGATTGTAATTACAATTGTAATATAAAACTGATCCCCATGTTTCCACTACAAGGCTAGCAAACGATTAATGACGATTCTGATGCAATCGACGGCATGCAAAAAGAATTTTGTTTGTCGTTTACACCAGAAGAATATAACTTAAATTTGAATGATTTAACAATTTATTGCAAGATAATCGACCCGTGTACAAGGCCCGTAAGAGCCTAGTGACACCACATGGACAACCAATTTACCTGCATCATCTCTTTATCATGGAGATGTTGAGCCATGGACTTGATAATTATCTCAAAGAAAAACTGTGAATGCTGTAAAAAAACAAACAAAAAAAAAACACATTAGCTGTTATTTCTGGGAAGACGCTTTCTAATTTTAGTAATTTTTTTTAACCTGCTCAATATAAGATATTCTACAACAAAAAGGACAATTTCACCTGATTTATTGTACAAAGGGCTGTAATATGGTTTTGTATGTCCAGGACTACAGATGAATGATGCCAAAGCACTCCTGCGTTCCCCTCCCTCCCCCATGTATGTGAGGTTTTTATAATAAATCGACTGATATTTGCAACTGGACCGGTGAGCGCCGACTTCTTTTATTACCTGCATACAGTCACTACCTCTGGATTGTGTCTGTGCAAACAGCTGTTGCTGTCCTGTGGCTAGAATGGTCTGATGTATCTTGTCTATGCAGCCACTAGCGTGTGTGTGTGTGTGTGTGTGTGAATTAAGTCCTTTGATGAAGGCTCTGCTCCTCTCTTTTACATACTAAATAAACATTACTTGCTTTTATAACAAGGTTATATCACAGCAATACAGAAAGAAAACTGCACAGCAATCAATGCTGTAGGAGATATCCATTTGCTGATACATCTGATGTATAGATCCAGTGGTGCTCTCTTTCCTGCTACAGCTATTCCCCAATATGCTCTTGTTACCATAGAGCATAACTTACCTTACCTTTAATAACATTCTTCTCTCTATTACAGACTATTGGCTCAGACTAGGGTTTCACAGCAACATCGCTGTAGCAGAAAAAGTTGTACAAATTTGGCATTGTGCCTCTGTGGCCACCAAGAACCATTGCCTAAAATGCCTTACCTGTACCTGTCACTGTCATTATAACTTTCAAAATCTAAACTGAAAGTAGATGTGATATAAAGCAATTTTGCAATATACATTCTTTTTTATTTTTTAGTTATCACGAAAACACTGCACTTCCTGTTTTCTGACTTTTTATTCTCGAGTTTAAACACAGGAAGTCCTGTGTATCTCAGGCCATCTGAGCGCTCACAGAGAGAAGGCAGTCATGTGACTGATGGACACATTGAGCTGTGACTCTCTGTATTGGCCAGAATTCCTGTATTTAGCCTTTTTTTCAACCTGCACAAGTCAGCAAATCTGCCTTCAGGAGACTGGACCTGGATTTCTGGTAAGTTCAGCTTTGTTTTATAGCATGATAACAGCAAAAAAAATAATAATAATAATAATGAATGTATATTGCAAACTTGCTTTATTTCACATCTAGCGTTGATTTAGATTTTGAAAGTTATAATAACAGGTACACTTTAAATTTAGTAAACTTAATTTTGTATAGAAAACTTTAGTAATGAAGTATGAAAGTAATGTATCACTTTTCTCATTAACAGTTGGTGGGGCATGCCCTACTGCTGCCTGAAATATTTACTATTGCTGCTGCCAGAGATTATAGCTGCTGTAGCTTTCAGTTTTGGCTGCATAAACAGTGACAGATGCACCTATGTGTACGTGGCTCTTAAAGAGAACCTGTCACCCTTGGATGGCCCCCTGAACCCACCCTACCCCTGGATACGGCCCCCCCATACTTACCCCATCCTGCCAGTTCCGCTTCTGATGCCGGTCCCGCAGTGGAGATACGACGACCTGCTCATCTGCGTACTCAATATGCAAATGCTAATTTTTTTTTAAATCTTTGTTTAAAACCGTAACTAAAACCTTCCCTGATTACAGTATTCGCGTATTTTATTCTAAGCATCTGTGCACTTGTCAGGATAGATTTTCACTTTCTGCAACACTTACACTCCCTGACAGCAAGCAGAGATTTTGAAAATGGAAAAGAAGTGACACACAAAGGATAGTTACACAACTTTTCAATAATACAATATATAACACACTATATTTACCCCCTTTTAGTGTGTGTTGTGTATACACCTATACAATGTACTGATATACAGTACAGAAATACATGGCTTACCCTTAGCACTAGCTTAATCGTATTAAGCTCATTGCATTTTAACAGGCTTGTCACCCCTTTGGTAAGTTCTTCATGGACTGTCCGATCCCCATGTGACTGCGTTTTAAACACGTACTAAGACGAAAAGAATGAAAATGGTTAATACATAGATGGTAGAATAGATGACAAGGACAAAAAGTCCTTGTGCTGATGCATGATGCACAATTTCTGATTGATGGGTCTTCACTGTTCTACTGAGGGTGTTACATAAGGCAAAAAATAAGAGGTCATTTACATACAGGCCTGTACTTACCTTTACATAGGAGTGGACGTAGTGCTCCAATTGCTCCTCGTGACATTTAGCTACAATGTCTGTCAGAACCCTACAGCAGAGAGACATTCATTAGCACAACTGGAAGTATATGTAAAGGCAATTCTAATGAGACCTAGATCTCTGGGGTGAGCAGTGTACAGCAATGAGGCATAGGATGCTGGAAGAAGCGGCCTTTATCTCACCAGCTCCCATATCATTAGTACTAGAAGCTGGAAGCCTTCAGCTAAAACCCTGGCACAGTCGTGTACATTAATGGTAATGTATTTCAAATCTTCAGAGATTTTTAACTCAGTTATCTAAATGTGTTTCCTTTTAATTTAATTTTAAAGGTTTGGACCATGAACAACATGTATTACTTATCCACAGGATACAGTAGGTGCTAAAAGTCTAATCGTTGGGGGTCTGACTACTGGGAAACCCACAGATGTCAAGAACAGGGGATTCTTTGGAAGAAGATGCAAGCTGCAGCTCCTTTAAAAACAGAAGGTGAGTACAGCACTTGGCTATCTTTGTCTGTGCCATAGAATTCAATAGGTAAAAAAAAAAAAGGGTCAGGAAATAATGCAGATTTGTAGATTACTTCTATTTGAAAATCTCCAGTCTTCCAGTATTTATCCGCTGCTGTATGTCCTGCTGGAAGTGGTGTTTTTACTCCAGTCTGACACAGTGCTCTATGCTGCCACCTCTGTCCATGTCAGGAACTTTCCAGAGCAGGAGAGGTTTTCTAAAGGAATTTTCTACTGCTCTGGACAGTTTTTGACATGGACAGAGGTGGCAGCAGAGACCATCGTGTCAGGTTGGAAAGAATACACCACTTCCTGCAGGACATATGGCAGCTGATAAGTACTGGAAGGCTTAAGATATATATATATATATATATATATATATGTAATTTACAGTTCTGTATAACTTTGTGAAATCAATTGATTTGAAACCTAAACAGGTGACTTTATGATGTGTTTACACAGAGAGCTTTATCAGACAAGTTTTGATAGCCAAAGCCAGAAATGGATTTGAAAAGAGGAGAAATCTCAGGCTTTCCTTTATGACCCTTTCTCTGTTTATAGTCTGTTCGTGGCTTTGGCTTCAAAGATCTGTCAGATAAATCTGTCTGTGTAAACGCAGCATTAGGATTCCTGATGATCTTATATAGATGATTAGGTGATAAAATTATTTAGTACGCTTCTTAGCACTCTCTAATGGTGATGGCAGGTATCTTCTCTTTTAAAATGCTGCTATCCCTTTAAAAAACCTTTGACAGACGTCATAAATTTTAATTGGTCTGCGTGTTCAGATTCTTGCTAGTGAGGAACACTCTCTGACTTGCTGTTCTTGCCATCTCATTGCATAAGATGGAGAATTGTGGAGTGAAGTTGGTCATTTTTGGGGGGGTTCTGTCTAGTTGTTGGTGGGGGTCTTAACATCTTTGTGGGACGTGAAAAGTTTTTAAAAGTGAGATTAACACTTTTAATCTATGTCCATGCATGGGGATCTGGCGCTCTGTATCACAAAAATTCCAGTTAAAAAAAAAAATACGGCCATTTGCTCTGGTTTGTAACCACTCAAAAATACCACACCTACGGTATGTGTGCCACTTTTTTTTTTATGTTTTTGAAAAAGTTCCACTAACCCAAGTAAAGTAAAAACACCACAAAACAAGAAAGATGTTATAGATATAGATACTTTCTTACTGACCACCAGATAACATGTGGCTGTAGTTCTTTTCAGGGGTTTTTAGCAGAAAAAAACACCATATGTGAAACTACCCTGCCACATTCTTCTAGCACTGTACAATCCTGTTCACATTATCAGATCTTATGAAAATACCTGGCTCACTGCACACAACTGACACTAGATAGTACCTTGTAGTAACTGTGATCACTTCATCATCATTATTTTGTGTAAGAACATGAAAGAGTTGATTGAACAAAACAGGGAGAAAGCTTATAATCATGTGGATCTTCTCAATGTTCAGCAGGTTCTGGGGATGGAAAAATCAGGATAACTATTACAACTTACCCCTAATAAAAGAAAATATAGAGAAAAATTCTGAAATTGCGGTTTGTGGGCATATAGTCTCTGAAGCACACTCAGACAGCTTACAGGGGATCTGTCATCTGTAATTCGTGTTCCAAACTGCTGACAAACTTCTCCTGAGCTGTAACACCTCCTTACTCCCCTTCCTATACCCAGGGCCGTAATACCAGCTGCTGCTGCCCTAGGCACTAAACCTGAAGACGCCCCATCTTCACTCACCAATTAGCATAATGATTTTCTAGTTTCTGAATATCATATTGATATCTGACCACATTAACTGTACGTCTCCACATGCAGCCAAAACCAGACCCTCATGCAGTGACCAATAGACGTACTGAATGGCCAATAATCCTGGTAACAGCACATGAATACTGGGGAAGAAATGGGAGCCTGGTTTCGGCCACATGCATTTCTCTACATGGAGAAACATTGTCTGAATCACATTATTCATGGGTTTTAACGGCTTAGAACATAAACAAATTTCCACATTGAATCAATGATAAGGGCCGTCTGCATATTGCCTGAGTGAATTCTCACCACAGGATTGGTAGATTGGTAGGTAATAGCTCCAGGTGTCACATTTACCACCGCCACACCATACCTGACCAATACCGCCATACTGTGACTGGATAACACCGCCATACCAGACCTAACCAATACTACCATACTGTGACTGGATAACACCGCCATACCAGACCTGACCAATTCCACCATACTGTGACTGGAGAACACCGCCATACCAGACCTGACCAATACCGCCATACTGTGACTGAATAACACCACCAAACCAGACCTGACCAATACTGCCATACTGTGACTGGATAACAGCGCCATTGCAGACCTGACCAATACCGGCATTCTCCACCCCCCCCACCCCCCCCCCCCCCACCCCCTCCGAAAAGACAAGTCTGAAAGAGAGGTGAGAGACTAAAAGAATATAAATTAAAAAAAAAATTGTTTCTTTCCCCCTGCTCCCTGATGCTGCCCCTCTGCAAGGTGCTGCCCTAGGCACCGGACCATGGGTTCTTAGTGGTAAATACGGCCCTGCCTATATCTGACCCTGCTTGGGGCTCAGCTACCAAGTGTCAATCGAGCAGGAAGGGGCATAGAGGAAGCTTTCAGCTGGCAGCATATCAGGAGCTTGGAAAAGATTCTCTGAATCTTTGTAGCAGAGAATAAAAGCATTATTCTATGTTCTGGTAGCACAGCAAGATATTTGAAAGGTACCATGTGTCTTCACCTAACAGCTACAGTATCTAATGGTGTGTATACATAGACAGATTATGTGACATATTATTGAAGCCAAAGCCAAGAACAGAGAAATCCATTCCTGGCTTTGGATTCAATAATCTGTCAGATAAATCTGTCTGTGTAAACGCACCACTACAGTGTCAGCAGTTTGGAACATGAATTACACTGACAGATTAAAGTTAAGAAGAGCTGGAAAAGGTAATGGATAACTTGACCGAATGGAAAGTGATTTGTGCTCTGGAGTGTTCTTTATTCAGTTACCAGGTTAGGGTATGTGCCACTACGGAATCCCAAGGAACACCCGTTGCAGATTCCGCAGCTCGCACTCGCTCGCAGACTCTTTGCTGCTCCCATAGACCCCATTCTATGATTTGCCAGATTTCGCTGTCCAGCCGAAAAATGAACCTGCTCATTCTTTAGGCAGACGGCGGAATCTAGCAAATCATAAAATGAAGCCTATAGTAGCAGCGGAGATGTGTTCGGCCGCCAGAGTCTTCGAGTGGGTACGAGCTGAAGAACCCACAACGGGTGTTCCGTCGTTTTTCTGCAGTGTGCACTTACCCATAGAGGTAGGGATGTGACTCATATCTGATGTCTTATGATTCTTTTTTAGGCCCAGTGTGCATAAATATGGCCCATCCTCATGAGTACCGGGTTGGGGTCACACACTGTATTTTGGGCCAAATTTTGGTTAGTATTTTTTTTTACCATGGAACATGGAGTTTTTTCTGTGTATTGGATGACCTCCTGGATAAAACTACTGATCGAAATGAGACTCCAAATACTGTTTGTGAACTAAACCAAGGCTGTGTTCATATTTAGCATTTTGATCACTATTTTGTCCTCATTTTGGAACCAAGGGATTGGACCCAATAAAGAAAAAAGATTTTAGTTACAATAACTGACCAAAATACTGAGAACAGCCTTAGGGTATGTTCACACTACGTAAAAGGACGGCCGTTGTTGCCATTGGCAACAAAGGCCTTACTTTATGCAGTGTGGAACATTGCCTACATTTCTATGGGATCACGACCGGAGTGTATACACATCAAATACGCTCCGAACGGGATCCCGTGCGGACCCGCAAATAACTGACATGTCAGTTTTCTGCGGCCGCAATTTAATGAATTGCGGCCGTAGGAAACCCTGTCAGTTCACACACTGAAGCGAGCGGCTCCGGCCACTTGCTTTATTGTGTGCTGTGGGAGGTTCTGATGTGGGCAATCGCATCAGAACCCTGCTGCCGGAAAGATCACCTGGCTGGTACTTAAGTACCGACCGGGATGATCCGGGCAGAGACTGGCCGTTCCATGACCCGGCCGGGTCACGGAACAGCCGGTCTCATACGTAGTGTGAACATAGCCTTAGGCTGCATTCACACGTCCGTAGATTTTGCGGACCTACAAATGGTGAATGCATGCAATGGATTGTTTCCCTGCCCGGCATGATGTATTAATATCCTGCCGGAAACGGGGAAACTGAATTGTGGCACTGTAGAGATAGAGCCGCGCGGGAACCGTGCTGCAAAAAATACTGGTGAGCCATAATACGGCCTTTTGTGGAATGGATTTCCTACCCACCCTTACCCACATTGAAAATTAATATTAGAGTGTGAGCTGGCTGTACCTTACAAGACACCAGAAAGTTGAGGGGTGGAGGCTTTGAGAGTTCATGTTCCCGTTTTTGGCATTGCTGAAAAAAGTTATTCAGATGTGGGTCCTAAAATGAAACAAGAAATGTTAAGAATAAAAAAAAATATCAGCCTGTAACGTCCTTTATTACACATTGCAAAATTGTAGAAGAAGCACTTACCTGAGTATACACGGTTGATACAGCAATAGTTGATACTTTAAATAGTGGTTTTGCTCCATCAACCCATTTCACATCATTTGCAGTATACTACAACATAAAAAGTTCATTTATGTTACAAATAAAGGTTCTATTTGTAAAATAAAAATAGTATATGAAGAAACATTACTAAATTGTTATCTCTTAAAGAGTGTCAACTGGCCCCAGTACCTTATAGCTGCAGGGCACAGCCCTGGAGGGCAGCAAGTAAGAAAACTTCCATCTTTAATGCTTGGCCCCAATGCCCGATAACTAGGCTCCTTCCAGCCACTCACACTTGATTAGCATCCTGAGTGCTAGTCTTTGCATTAACACAAAAAGCACAAATGGCCAACACTCCTATGCAACTGTTCATACTCATTGGCGTGCTGCCATTTCTTTGCTTTTTGTGTTATATATGGGGGGGGGGGTGCAGCTTCCTCCTTTTGGCTAGCACTTCACACATCTCCTGTGGGTGTTTTAAACAGAGTTTAGTTGGATCATTTATGCCCAATTTTGTAGCCTGAGAGAGACCTGTGTTAGGAACCGTCTCTCTGAGGTCACCTTAACGTGGTGAGATGGTACTCTATTTGATCAAATGGTTTACTTATAAAAAAAAAAAAATGTTAGAACAGGTTTTTATCCTGTATATGCTGGAGAAGTTAAGTCCTGACACTCTCAGGTTGCTGTAGCATTTTTTGTTTATGCCTGATGATATGTCAAAAGTTATTTTATAAGACATGAAGTCTCAATGTTTTGTACAGATCACTTTCAAACCGTGTCCTCCTTTTATCACAGGCAGGATTACTGTGAAAGGATTACAGCTCAGTCTCCTCCTCTCTGTACAATGATTTTTGTTTTCCCAAAGCATGCCTCAGCATTTAGTGGATAGGGTTTGCTCCAGACTATTATGCCTATGTCCACAGTTTTAATTATAAAGCAAGGCTTCTCCCAAATATAAAAACTCTAAGTGATACATTTATTTTAAGAGTCGAACATTGATTTGAAAGGGTTTGCTACCTCTTATAGGTGGCCCTGAGAATCACATTTTTTCCCCATAGAGAACTACTTTGCCTGCAAATGTTTAAAGTAAATTTATACCCTACCTTTTTTTCTCAATTTTAGGTCCAAATTTCTGATTCTGATTACTGATCAATCACTGCAGACAGATAACATACGGAAGGTAAAATTCTGGCTGCCTGCAATAGAGGGAGCTGACATTATTGAGTTCAGTGCATTATCTGGATGCAGTGAGCTCTTACGGGGACTCTGTACCCACAATCTGCCCCACCAAACCGCTTGTACCGTTAGATAGCAGCTTTTTATGCAAGATTTGTCCTGGGGACTGTTTGGCAGGTGATGCAGTCCTAAAAAACAACTTTTAAACTTAGCATCGCCTACAGTACCCGTGCCCTAGGTCTGCACCGCCTCTCCGTCCCTCCTCACCGACCTCTTCACCATTAGAAATGTGCCTGGGCAGGATTTCTCCTAATCACCACTTCTCTTAACACTGCACATGTGCCTTAACGATCCAGCACATGTGCAGTGTTCAGACAAGTGGTGATTAGGAGAAATCCTGCCCAAGGGCATTCCTAATAATGAAGAGGGCGGGGAGGAGGGAGGGAGAGGCGGTGCAGGCCTAGGGCATGGATACTCTAAGCCACACCAATTTGACACAGGTCTGCAAGTTTACAAGTTGTTGTTTGGGATAATAACTGCATCACCTGCTGAATAGACCCCAGGACAGATCTTATGGGATGGGGGCGGGGGCAGATTGTGGGTACAGAGTCACTTTAAACCTCCTGTAGTGGTAAATGCCAGCATATTTCATTCTACATAACGTCTATGCAGGACATTTGGAGTGCTATACCAGAAAAACAAAGTGCCAACCACTATAAAGATATAGTAAGAGAGTAATCAGCATTTCAGTGGAAACATACTTCAATTAGAACCAGGGGCGCCGCAATAATGAGGCGACTTGAGATGTCTGCCTCAGGCGGCGCCACCAGCTGTAATCATGGGGGCGGCACACTGACACTGACACAGCAGGGCACACACAGCCGCTGCAGTGATCCTGGTTGTGCCGCCGCCGCATCCGCCGCCGCCGCCGCATCCCCCCCCCCCCGGCCGGTATTCCGGACGCAAGGTTAAGGGCTGCAGGCTGCAGCGGCCGCCTACCCTGTGTCCGGAGCCCGAAGGAGAATAAAGTCCGCCTGTGCTCCGCCCCTGCTCCGTCCCCCCCAGCCACTCACCCAGTAACAGGCCGGAGCCGGGAGGAGGATGTCTTGCTCTGTCCCCGCCCCCAGCCTCCTTCAGTGCATGCAGCGTCAGGCCGGAGGAGAAGGAGGGAGATGCCGACAGCCCAGGCGTACTAATAGCAGACAGCCCATTGGCTGTCTGCCTTGTCAATCACCGCCACGCTGTTTCCGGCCACCCGCGCGTTGGTGACGTCACACGTCTGCAGCGGAGAGAAGAGGAGCTGTACACAAGCCTGCCAGATCACTAGGTGAGTATATAGGGGATCCATTTTTTTATTTTAATTAGTTTTCTGGAATTCTGGAATTAATGGGGTTGGGGGATCTATTAATGGTGAGGACCTTACAGGGGATAACATTTATGGGGGGGGGGTTGTCTCCATGATGTACTACTACCCCCAATACTACTACTAATACCCCCAATACTGCTCTACTACTCCTCCCCCTAATACTACCCCTAATACTGCTCTCCTACTGCCCCCAATACTACCCCACTAATACCCCCCAATACTGCTCTCCTACTGCCCCCAATACTACCCAACTAATACCCCCCAATACTGCTCTCCTACTGCCCCCACTACTACCCCCAATACTGCTCTCCTACTGCCCCCAATACTACTCTTATACTGCTCTACTACTACCCCCAATACTGCTCTACTACTACCCCCAATACTACCCCACTACTACCCCCAATACTGCTCTACTACTACCCCCAATACTACTCTTATACTGCTCTACTACTACCCCCAATACTGCTCTACTACTACCCCCAATACTACCCCACTACTACCCCAAATACTGCTCTCCTACTGCCCCCAATACTACTCTTATACTGCTCTACTACTACCCCCAATACTGCTCTACTACTACCCCCAATACTACCCCACTACTACCCCCAATACTGCTCTCCTACTGCCCCCAATACTACTCTTATACTGCTCTACTACTACCCCCAATACTGCTCTACTACTACCCCCAATACTACCCCACTACTACCCCCAATACTGCTCTCCTACTGCCCCAATACTACTCTTATACTGCTTTACTACTACCCCCAATACTGCTGTACTACTACCCCCAATACTACCCCACTACTGCCCCCAATACCGCTCTCCTACTGCCCCCAATACTACTCTTATACTAATCTACTACTACCCCCAATACTACCCCACTACTACCCACAATGCTGCTTTCCTACTGCCCCCAATACTACTCTTATACTGCTCTACTACTACCCCCAATACTGCTCTACTACTACCCCAATACTACTCTACTACTACCCCAATACTACTATACTACTACCCCAATACTACTATACTACTACCCCAATACTACTCCCATTACCATTCCTACTATTACCTCCACTTCTGATACTACTACTACTCCCAAAACTGCTACTCCCCTTATCTACTACTATACCTCTCATCTTCTATGCTTCTACTGTTACTACACCCCTTAGCCACTATGCCTCTACTACTACACCCATCAGAATTAGCAAAGAATACATTTTTTAAAAAAATCAAGATTTAAATCTAGTATCGAGAAAAAAATCAAAAGAAATCAAGATTTTATGTTTTGCCCATATTGCCCAGCCCTAGTTCCAGCCATGAGGTAAAGATGGGAGTTGTAGTTCCAGCTGTCAGGATAGGAGTTGTAGCTGCCGCTATGAGGTCAGGATAGGAGTTGTAGCTGCCGCTATGAGGTCAGGATAGGAGTTGTAGCTGCCGCTATGAGGTCAGGATAGGAGTTGTAGCTGCCGCTATGAGGTCAGGGTGGGAGTTGTAGCTGCCGCTATGAGGTCAGGATAGGAGTTTTAGCTGCCGCTATGAGGTCAGAATAGGAGTTGTAGCTGCCGCTATGAGGTCAGGGTGGGAGTTGTAGCTGCAGCTATGAGGTCAGGGTGGGAGTTGTAGCTGCCGCTATGAGGTCAGGATAGGAGTTGTAGCTGCAGCTATGAGGTCAGGATAGGAGTTGTAGCTGCCGCTATGAGGTCAGAATAGGAGTTGTAGCTGCCGCTATGAGGTCAGGATAGGAGTTGTAGCTGCAGCTATGAGGTCAGGATAGGAGTTGTAGCTGCCGCTATGAGGTCAGGATAGGAGTTGTAGCTGCAGCTATGAGGTCAGGATAGGAGTTGTAGCTGCAGCTATGAGGTCAGGATAGGAGTTGTAGCTGCCGCTATGAGGTCAGAATAGGAGTTGATTGTTGGGGATGCAAGAAGAAGGGCACTTTGTAATATGCTTACAATGATAAAACCTCCTAAAGAGGACAAGAGAATCCCTTTGGAATTGGAAGTTAGTACCTAAAAGAATCTGCATGGTGTACTCAGTCTACTTATGTGTCTTCTTTGTCTGTTTCAGTGTTGTGAGAGTTTGGCCGGAAACCTTGATTGTGCCTGTCGATGTCAAGAAAGTATTCAGAACTATCCCAGAGTCTTTGCCCCGCAGATCTCTGTTCCTGAGAGAGTACAGTCAGTATTATTCTTTAAACTTCTTTATTTAATAACCCTTGCCATAACACAAGAAATAAAATGACTGTGTCTTGACATGAAAGCCTATTTATATGTGTAGGGTGGACAACGGGGGGGGGGGGGGGGGGATGGGGGGGGCGTCATCCTATAGTTCGCCTCGGGCAGCAGAGAGGCTAGAATCACCACTGATTAGAACTACAAAGTGGAATTCCAGTGTGGAAAGTATTTCTATTATGTGGCAATGTTCTATTGCTCTGTAAGGGGTAAAACTCACTGAACCTTTAAAGGATTTTAAGAAACCATGACTGAAGCGTCTCTGAACGCTGACTCTGAATGTAAGTTTGTTTTCGGCAGAACAGTCCCTTGTTTATGAAGAGACTTCACATCTGTGAGCAATGAATGAGGTTATCATTGGTCAGAGTCCAGGCAGTACAAGATGTATGTGAAAACAAATCATAAGCCATTTAGGAGCCTCACAACAAAGCTTAGAATGGTGAAGAAGTATTAACAAGTACAAGAGGTCAGTCAGGAAGTATCGATGTAGGAAATGAATGTACGTCGTATCAGCGGCACGCATTACATACTGGCACAGGCCTGCTCGCAGCATAACATTGTCAGGAATAGTAAAAGAGATTATTACATAATAAATCACAGAATGAAGTGACTTGTTGGGCTGAACTGCTCAATAGACAGAGTACATTAATTTCATGGATCTGACTTTTTATAATGAATATAACAAATGTTTATCAAGAGTAAAATGTTCTGCAAAAGAACACCCTCTACTAATAAAGAGCTGGCGGGCCCTGGCAGCAAAGGCTTGTCCGAAAAACAGCTCAGTCAGATCTCATATCATTACTATCAATTAATGTATCACTAGATTATTACTAGTAAAAGGATTATACAAGATTAGAAAGATATGACTGCCTGCTTCTAGGAACATAGCTACACACCTGTCCATGGGCCATGTCAGGTACTGCAGCTCATGGACATGAAGGGAGTGAGGCTGGGATGCAGTGCCAGACATAGCACATGTATACGTGTGGTATGGTTTCATGGTATGGTATTGCATGGTAAAAAAAAGCCTCATGCACTGTTGATGCACCCTGAATTTCCTTACAGCCATTATGTCTGCTTCTCAAGCACCACCATCCCAGCTCTGCTATATCGCCATTACCAAATCATGGATTGCCTTACTACCATTCACCATGTTCACTCTACATAAGTTTCGTAATAATCACGGTCATTGTTGACGATTTGCAACAACGGCCATGATTACTACGGAACTTATGTAGTGCTGCCATCTATGGAATCCCGGCCGGAGTGTATACACATAGTATACACTCCGGCCGGGATCCCTAGAGGCGCCGCAAAAACTGACAAGTCAATTTTCTGCGGCCGCAGAGAACCTGTCAGTGCACACAATGTGTGCAGCAGAGAATTTGGATGCGGGCACGCACTGATGTGCCTGCATCTGAATTCAGCAACAGTGAAGATCATCCAGCCGGATCATACAGCTGGAATGATCTTCTCTGACACTGGCCGTTCCGTGACCCGGCCGGGTCACGAAACGTCCAGTGTCCTACGCCATAAGAACATGGCCTTAGAATTTAATTAAAACCATTAAAATGTATGTCCTTAAAATGTCACTGTTGTTTTACTAAACTTTTGACAATGTCATAAAGACGTGTCAAAGGTTTTGATTGGTCCGGGTCAGACCTGTACCGAGCTCTATCTCTCGACTGGTTTGGGTCTGAATACTCAGACCCTGACCGGTCAAAACCTTTGACATGTCAACCGTTTAGCAAAACGACAGGTACACTTTAAGTTAACAAAGTGGTGCATTAAATGGAAGAGTTGATCCTGTCCTACTCTAAATAGTACAATACATGTAAGGTTGTAGCAGCTAGGCTTTGGATAACTGCAGCAGCATCTCTCCACATTTGATGACAGAAAGGCCACATTCACACGTTCCTTGTTCTATTTGCAATTGTGGACAGAACATAGGACCAATGTTATTCAATGGCCCGGATCACACATCCATATGTGTGTACAGGGACGTGCTCTGTGCCGCAAAAAATAGGACCCGCCCACTGTAACCCGGATCACAATCATTATGCTAATGAAGTGTCAATGTAGTACTCTGTGAAGCATGAACCACTACAAATGCATATTTATAGTGTGGTCTGCGGCTGCAGGAATGTAGCCAAAGAGATGCTGCAGAAACCCTTTAAAATATAACATAGGGGGTCAGACATTGTACCTTTCCTGTAGAACTATCCTCCACACTCAAGTATCTTGCAGGTAAATTGGCAGCAACAGGAATGAGGTGTTCTTGTGATGTGAGCTGTTCACTCCTAAACAACGGCAGCCAGGCAAACCCAACTGTGACGACAGAAGACAAAAGATCACTATGCGGCTTGTGAACGGCCACATTAACAGACAGCCACTTATGAAATTCAATGTAGCAGAAATGAAAAATCCTTGTGAGTCCACATATCCACTTGTACATGAGACACACGCTTGCAAGGAATGGTTACAATGAGCAGCGAATGTAATCCTTCTAAAGATACCTGGTGTTTCCAGAGTCTCTTTCTTTTTGGCATTAGCTTTTGCATTTATGTCACAGGTGACGTGATGGAATGAAAACAGAATGTGATGTTTCTCATGGAGCTGAGTGGGGAGCTCAATTTTCACCTGAAATGTAAAATATTACACCTCTCCTTAGTCACTTTCACACTGGACACCCAGGCAACTTGTACGTATATACATATTAAGAATACTACAATTGTAGATCCTGAACTGAAGGGGTTAAAATAACAATACAATTGTAGCAGTGATGTAATACATGAAGAAAGTGTTACTGTCATTAAAAAAAAAAAAAAGTCATAAAGACACGTCAAATGTTTTGATCAGTCGGAGTCCCTCACTCGAGAATGAGTTGAAAAAGACAGGAGATGAATTCTATAGAAATCTATGGAGCCCATCACCTGCAGAGACGAAAGATGGGGAGGGAAGTGCTTAGCTGAGTGCTTCTCCCTGCTCTCTCTGGCAATTGAAGGGGGTCTCCGCACCCAGACCCTAAACAATTAAAACTTTTGACATGTCTCTATGGTATGTGAAAGTTTTTTATGACAGTAACACTTAAAAACAAGGGCCTTCAGCTCTCCAGCTGTTGCAAAACTACATTTTCCATCATGCCAGGACAGTCATGATTAGAATTGTAGTTCCGCAACGGTTGCAGGGCCGAAGGTTCCTCCTTCCCTGCTGAGGGGGGACAGACAGATTAAGGGTCCGCTGCTTGCTCAGCAACTTTGTAATATATACTTTTGTAATATCCTATATACACTACTTCAATGTGGAGGGATGTATGCAGTAAAGTATAGTCTATCATTGTGAATAAGGTTTTACAAAAGATCACACATATGCTACAGAAGAAGTATTTGGCATGCTGTACACATTAAGATGCCCGTGCCAATTCCAGGCCAAGACAATGCAGACAATCACCTTGTTACTTATGGAAATGAATGCCAGGCCCTTATTATGCCTGATATACTAGTAAAATAGAAGAATAGAGTAACTGTGTAACTGTTACTATTGCAATCCAGAGACTATTAATAACTTCTTGTTATATCCATTCATTATGTTTGTTTGTCTAAAAGGACATCATTTTAATCTTTGTTACTGACCATATGTATATATATATATATATATATATATATATATATATATATATATATATATATTCATATTAAAAATTGCATAAATGGTTGTAGGAAAAGTACAGATTTCTGTGGTATCTGTAACTTTCTCTTTCCATTGCAGTCACTGGAAAATGCTTTACTGGAAAGGGGCCTAGCCTTTTATATAGGAGAGAACTGCCAGCAAGACTTGGCTAGCAGCGTGGACTGTCCTCGGTTGGAACCACGTTACCTGGCAGTCCTTTCACTAAATCGACTGTGTGGTTATTACACCAGGGCTGTCGAAACTCTCATTGATTCTTCAAAGAAAAACCTACTTTTTACATAATTTCAGCTGAAATCTACACTGAAAGCTGAGTACCTTTACAAAGGCAGTACATTGCTTTTTATACTGAATCTGTGTTATTCCATGCTGTTTTCTCCAGTCATTTGTAATGCAGACAAGCTTTAAGGGGTACTCTAGAGAAAAACTTATTTTTTCAAATCAGGTGTCAGTTATACAGATTTGTAATTTACTTCCATTTAAAAATCTTAAAGAGTCACTGTCGTATTTTTTTTTTTTGAAGAAATCAATAGTCCAGGCGATTTTAAGAAACTTTGTAATTGGGTTTATTAGCCAAATCTGCCATTATCTGCATGTAAAAAGCCTTTTCCCAGGTCCCCCCCTCCTTCCTCTTTTTCATCCACTCTGAAAAATCTGAAAATTGTGACTTGTTGCAGGAGACGTCCCCTGTCTGCTCTAGGGAGAGGGGAGGGGGGAGGAGGAAGGAGGGAGTTAGCCGGCAGCAGAAAGCAGATAACAGAGGATTACAGGCACGGAGCTGGGTGACAGCTGTAATCTGAGCTCAAACAGGTCAGTGGTGACTGTCCAAGAAGATAAGGGGTGAGATACTTGTAGATTAACTCTTTGTTGTCCTGTTTTGGTCTTTTCTTTAGCTCTCTCCATAGGAGAACAATGAAGACAGGGGGGAGAGCTTCAAACTGCTTTTTCAGGATAAAAATGCATTTTTCGGATAATAAACCCAATTACAAAGTTTCTTAAAATCGGCTGGACTATTGATTTCTGCAAAAAAAAAATTCACGACAGTGACACTTTAAGCCTTCAAATACTTATTACCTGCTAGATGTCCTGCAGGAAGTGGAGCCTTCTTTCTGCTACCACTTCTTTTCAAGTAGCAGAGCAGGAGAGGTTTTCTTTGGGGATTTGCTGCTGTTTTGGGCACAGACAGAGGTGGCAGCAGAGAGCACTGTGTCAGACTGTAGAGAATACACCACTTCCTACAGGGCCTTGAGCAGCTGATAAGTACTGGAAGGCTTGCCATTTTTTAAACAGAAGTAATTTACAAATCTGTATAACTCTCTGATACTAGTTGATTTAAAAACATTTTATCCTCTGGAGTACCCCTTTAAGACTTAGGATAAAGGATAACCTTGTAATGCCTTATAGCGACTAACCTCATCATAGAAGTCTGGATTCTGAGAATGATGAAGGATTGTGGTGTATGCTGCCGTTGTAAACAGAGGACCACCAGGCTTTCCATATATACACTGGTAAGAAATAAGAGAATTCAATGTAATTTAGGACAAAACAAATAGGATGTACCAGTCTAAAGGTCAGAAAATTAAAGGTTACAGCAATCATCCCTTAAAGGTTATGTACAACTTGTACATAGCTTATAAAGTTCTTTCCTGCAGACTGCTCTGCATCTGCCCTCCTTTCTTTCTCCTCCAGAGACCCCCCCCCCAAACTGCGATCTAAAGGCCCTATTACACAAAATCATTAAGCCGATAATCGTCTAGTGTAATAGAAGACAACGATCAGCCAACATGAACGATGTTGGCTGATCGTTGCAGTCGTTTTTCTTTCAACATGTTGAAAGTCAAATGACTAATATAGCAGAGGTCTGCTGCCATCGCACTGTGGAATAGGGGCGGCGGCTGTAGACCGCTGCTATCTGCTATGGGCTGCCCGGACTATCTAGAAATCACCGGGGCAGCCCCCCCTTCCCCCTCGCAGCTCCCCACGGCCCCCCCTGTACTTGCCCGCTCACTGCTGACGCATGTTATAGCACCGTCAGCGAGCGGGGAATGAGGAGCAAGCGAGCACTTAGTTGCTCAGTTGCTCCTCTCTGTCGCCCTGTGTAATAGGGGCTTTAAAGGGGTAGTGCGGCGTTAGAAAATTATTCACTAAATAACACACAATACAAAGTTATACAACTTTGTAATGTATGTTATGTTAGTGAATGGCCCCCTTCCCCGTGTCCCCCCCCACCCCCGGAAGTGTAGTGCACTATATGTACCTGATTCGTGTCGACCCCGGACGCCATCTTGGGGACAATGACATCGTCTTCGGGAGGCCGGCCGGACAGCACCAGCCCTCCTTCATGCCGGCCCCCCTCTGCCGTGTCATCAGCTGCTCAGCCGCGATTGGCTGAGAGTAACTAAGCTCAGCCAATCGCGGCTGAGCAGCTGATGACGTGTCCCTCATACCGGCCCCCCTCTACCGCGTCATCAGCTGCTCAGCAGCGATTGGCTGAGCTTAGTTATGCTCAGCCAATCGCGCCTGAGCAGCTGATGACGTGGCAGAGGGGGGGCGGCATGAGGGACGGCTGTAGCAGTTCGGCCGGCCTCCCGAAGATGACATCATTATCAGAAGATGGCGGCCGGGGTCGACACGAATCAGGTGAGTATAATGCACCACACTTCCGGGTTTAGCGTGGGTGGGGGGGAACACGCAAGGGGGCCATTCACATACATAACATACATTACAAAGTTGTATAACTTTGTAATGTGTGTTATTTTGTGAATAATTGCTTAGCGCCGCACTACCCCTTTAAGTCTGGCATTCAAAGGCCAGATCAGGCAGATATCTTCCCTTGTAATAAAGCAAGCGATCAGTCAACGATTAAGCAAATGCTTGCTTTTTGGTTAATCGCTGTCTTTCAATAAGTCAAAAAATAAACCTCCACCAGCCACGCTGAATGGCAATAAGCAGATTGAACTGTACTGTGATATATGCAAGCTGCAGAAGCCTAATTGAATGGTGGAAAATATATAATAAAAACTAACAGTAAACGCAATGCAATAAAAAAAATATTCAAAGGTGTCCAAACCATTTAAAGCCCAAACTAAACTTCAAGAGGGTTATAGTAGGAATCTGCAACTATGCACAGTATATTGTATACAGCTGTATATTCCGGCTGCATATGCATTAGCTCAGTGTTGAACAAAGTCCCCATACCTGTTTAGTACTCATACTCATACTCATACAGAACATACAATAACATGATTTGATATTTGTTCTATCCATAAGTCAGTGTATATAGTGCTATATTGTGTACATGGTATAGTCACCTTTAATGGTTGGCTTCCTTCTTCATCAGAGCTCCTAAATTCAACACAAACCATTATGTTCCTGGCCTACAAAAACAGCAAGATAAGACATTCAGACCGCAATCTGGATCAGATGTGAAATAAACATGTCTGCAGTCACTGGAACAACTAAGCAAGTCCCATGACCAGTTTTCTTTCCTTTCTTTCAGAAACACAATACAATTATTGGCGTCTGAAATAAAGGGAGTACTCATGGACTCCAACAAGCTAAATAACTCTTTGTGTATCTCCATGTAGTCATAATGATAGAACAATTTATCCTTTACACTTTTCTTTGCTTATTGATCCAGTCTTGTATTTATCTTAAGCACTGCAAGTGTAAATAGGGACAAAAGTTAAGACCACACGTAGCATAGCATGTATATGTCATGGACCCTCCTCTCCAGAATCCACAGTAGCAAAATCACAAACAATTCTACAGATTTATAGAAGTTATACAAATCAGCAATATACACTTATTACGGGAAATGCTTATAAAGTGCTTTTTTCCCTGCACTTACTATTGCATCAAGGTTTCACTTCCTGGATAAAATGGTGATGTCACTTCCTGGATAACATGGTGATGTCACTTACTGGATAAAATGGTGATGTCACGACCCGACTCCCAGAGCTGTGCGGGCTGTGGCTGCTGGAGAGGATGATGGCAGAGGGATGCTCAGTGTCCCTCCAGTGCCCTGTGTCCCTCAGTGTCCCTCTGCCATCATCCTCTCCAGCAGCCACAGCCCGCACAGCTCTGGGAGTCGGGTCGTGACATCACCATTTTATCCAGGAAGTGAAGCCTTGATGCAGTAGTACGTGCAGGGAAAAAAGCACTTTATAAGCATTTCCCATAGTAAGTGTATATTGATAATTTATATAACTTTTGGGGGGGGGCAATACAATACTTTAATAAACATTTTCGACGGACTTCTCCTTTAATTGTAGTGGAAAATCTTTAGTATATCTGTAGTGTAAATCAATATGCTGCGGCTTTAAAATCCGCACTGAGGGTCAATTTTAATGTGGATACTACAATAATAATTTCTGCATTGTGTGGATAAGATTGCTACTAGAGATGAGCGAACCTCCAGCATGCTCGAGTCCATCCGAACCGGATCGTTCGGCATTTGATTAGCGAGGGCTGCTAAAGTTGGATAAAGCACTAAGGTTGTCTGGAAAAAATGGATACAGCCAATGACTATATCCATGTTTTCTACATAGCCTTAGGGCTTTATCCAACTTTAGCAGCCGCCGCTAATCAAATGCTGAAAAATCGGGTTCGGATGGACTTGAGCATGCTCGAGGTTCGCTCACCTCTATTTGCTACTGATTTCTTAAAACCTCATCCACATTGTTGCTCCTGAAATAAGATTTACCGCAGGCAAAATATTGTATGGAGTGGGAAGTAGAAGGTTCTGTACACTATAGAGTGGCTGTGCTGCAGTAACACAGAATGGCCACTAAACAATGAACAGAGCTGTCTGCTTCTGGCTGCATACACTGCATTTACATCTGGTTGCTGTGTATTTGTATCTTACCTTGTTAAAGCATTTCTGGCTGTCATACTTAAGGTGTTTGGGGTAAAGGTATATTTGGTTCTTATAAGTCCTGTAAGGCTGAGAGTATATGGTTGATGTCTGTACAAATTCTTCTACTTCCACAGTGGGTGGATATTTCTCTATCTCACCAAATGGCTTGATTGGTATTAGAGATGAGGTAAGGCAGTCTGCACAAGAGAAACCAGAAACAATAGGCATCCAGGGTGTAGGTGAAGGTGTAACTTTATTTTTACAGCCTGTGATATATCCATTTATAAAGTGCTGTTAATGAGGATCTTCACACTTATGGGCTGACCTATTAGTTTCTGTGGAACTGACATGAAGGAACTTGGTAATCGGTGGTGAATTATCTTCCCATACATACAGAACAGTGACTGCATTGCTAAAACATCTTTTATTTTGTCTCTTGATACTGAATCATGAGTCATTACTGTGCTATGTAAAAGGTATACTCCAATGACATGTGCCCTGTACAGTATATCAGTATATAAGGTGTGCCAAAAACTGTGCAACTAGTACATGCAAATCATATGGTTTTTTTTCTTATCCATAATATAAAAACAGAATATAAAGATAATGAAACTGTTCAGTATTACTATATATAAGAAAGAGAAATGCGTCCTACTTGACTGTTCCATGGGCACAGCTTCTACTGATATATCCAGGTTTCCGGGGATGATCTGTATCTTGCTAATCTTCTCTGCCCTGTACAGAATATAGAACATGAATTTACATGCACTTATAGCTGCTATATGGACTGAAAACATATATACATCTCTTCTATGGAAATTGCCTATCTCCATCCCAAACTTGGGCCTATTTGGTGTGTAGATATTTCTCTATACAGACTTCCAGCCCAGATTCTATGAAGACTGATATTATGGTCTGGCAATGGTGGGCAACAGTTACAATATATTACGAATAGCGTCTTTATGTAAAATGATTTCCTCTGTAGTGAGTGTTCTATAGAGGTTTACCACTTGACTGAATGTAAGATATGGGATGTTTCTATTGATGTTTTGTATCAACATGTAAGGTGAAATGAAGGAGTCATCCAGGATGCCCCACAGCCTAAACAGGGATGCAGATGACCAGTCTTATGTCATACTATTTCAGATTTCAGATGGAACACCCTTACATTGCCCATAATGAGTAAGGGTTTACATGAATAAATAACAAGTAATAGGAGAACTTGCTTGTCTATGCATTTTTTTTTAAGACACATGACATTATCCAACCTTCTGTATTCAGACACCAGCTTTATAAGGTCTTCAGTGGCGATCTTGTTGCTTTCCTGTCTGAAGAGAGGGGAGAACCTGGATTCTCGATCAATGTTTCCACTGTTGTCTTTAAATACTGGCCTGCAAAAACAACGACGGATATTTTCAATATTTTTCATGGTGGAATATGCTTGAGTATCACAAAAATATTACTATAAGATGATATGGTGATCATGTATATCCATCTAGTATATACATTTACACTACATGTTCAATATCATTAGCGCTGGTAGAAAACATTCATGCAGCGATTACATTAAATTAACCCCTTAAGGACCAAGCCCAAAATGGCCTTAAGGACCAGGCCAATTTTAAGTTTTGCATTTTTTCCTCCTCGCCCTCTAAAAGCTATAATTCTTTTATTTTTCTATCTACAGGGCCATGTGATGGCTTGTTTTTTTCAGGAACAGGTGTACTGTGTAATGGCATCCTTCAACCTACCATATAATGAATGACGGAATCCTTAAAATATCATTTATGTTGATATTTGGGGTAAATTTAAGAAAAAAAATGCAATTGCGCAAATTTTGGGGGGTTCCGTGTTTACATAATGCACTTTACAGTAAAACTGACATTTTATCTTTATTCTACACGTCAGTCTGAGCACAGCGATATCCATGTTTACATAGCTTTTCTAATGTTTTCTTTTTTTTATTAACAGTAAAACTTTTTTTGTGCAAATAGGTATATTTAAAATGGCCCTATTGTGGCTTATAGCGCTTTTTTTTTTACCTACAGGCCTGTATGGGGCATCATTTTTTGCGCCACAATCTCTACTTTTTATTAGTATCACATGTGTGTAGATCGGACATATTGATCATTGTTTATTAATTTTGTTTATATATAAAATGTAATGAAAAAAATCAGCAATCTTGGTGTTTTTTACCACTTGTATTCACGCCGTTCACCGTGCGGTAATAATATTGTGTTATTTTAATATATCGCACGTTACAGTATATTACAATAAATGGCACATTATCCTGGAACTTTTCCCATTAAACCATATATCAATCTGCTCAGCTTCTTCTACTCTATAACAATGTCTGCAAATTGGACTGCATTTTCTATATGACAGGTTCCCTTTATAACCACTTTAGGATCTGACAACTTATTATTATCATTTTTATTTTTATTTTCGGGGCCATTATTTCCAAAAGAAAAAGTGGTAAAAATACATAACTAAAAACATGAACTATAACAATTGAGATACTGGTACAGGAAGAGACAACCCAGCAAATAAGGGCTTATATAATCTACATAGGGAGGGAAGAAGCTGTCTATACAGTAGTGTGGAGATAGCAGCGTTGTTGTAGATTATAGGCTATTATGAAGGGATGGGTTTTCAGGTGGCTTTTGATTGGCTGTGATGGTGGGTGAGAGTTAGACGTGTTGGGATAGTGAGTTCCAGAGTATGGGGAATGCACAGGAGAGACTGTTGTATGTTCTCCTGTTTTCCTCCCGTCCTCCCCACACACAAGAATATTCGGCACAGTTGAGCATTTCTGTGTACTCTATGGGAAGCTGTGGGTTAAGTCTCAGCCAGAATACACCTCATCGAAAACAAAGGGGTCGGGTGGTGATTTTCCATCACGCCAGACTCCCTATCTCCACCAACATCAACTGTTATTGGACAGTCGATAGAGCCCCATACACCTTATACCAACAGCCGAACCCGTTGGTATAAGTTGACCTTTAGACAAGATGAAGGCACAGGACTTTACATCAGGGGAGATCTGCTAAGAAATGTATGGAGGGGACAGGTTGTGGACATCGGCATGTTGCAGTAGTCCATAAAGCGGATGATGAAGGGCAGGAACGCCTTCAGTTTTCCTCCTTTCAGATCTCCCATTAACCATTTTGTAAATATGGTGGGTATATAAGAAAAGGTCATATGGAGTAGATACAATAGGTATGTGGTATTAAGGTCAAACAATTCTAATATGAGCTTAAAGTACCCTCCTCGGCCTCTATGGGAGAACTCACTAAAGCTACTGTACTTTTTTTTTTTTAGTGACTGCCACGTGAGTGTATGGCCACTTTAGACTCAATTTCCTGTGTGCCTGACAGCAGTATCACCTATATGTCCCTGGTGGTAACTCTATGAACTGATCTGAAGCCAGAGCTATATAAGGTTCATAAATAGAGTATCAAGATGAAAGGTTAGTCTAGCTATTAGCTGTACAAATTAATAGTTATTTATAAATGTACCCCCAGTTTTCATATTAGTTACCTCACTGTCCAAGCAAACGGCATCCGATATTTCCCCAACTTGCTACAAAACTGTTTTGCTGACTTCAGCAGTTTTTGTGCTGTCTGAAGAAACAATCACATATACATCACATCAGTGTACAACAGTAAATCATGTCATATTGGCAAGGTGGGTTTCCTAAAATAAAATATAACTTTGACTAGTTTATGTCAACCCTGCAATGATACGATATGAAAAGAAACCTCAACATCAAATATTTTTTACTGGGTCAAATATAGCTTAAGGAGTCTTTGTAGATGGAAAGAACTCAAAAGCCTTTACTCTGTGACCTGCTAATGCATTTTTGCTTATGGGCAGCTGCTATAAATTATTTCTGAAAGAAACTACCCCCAAGAGTCAGAGATATTTGTTCTACAGACTGGAGTGTGCCCAAAGACAACATGTTCTGCTTTACTCAACATACCAGCTATTGTCCTCAAATGACTACTTATTGTAGCCTGAATGGCAGCCGGCTACCAACCCACAATGTGACACAGATCTAGAAATGCAGAGGAACAAGTACAAAATAACTAAATAGATTCACTGTATATAGAATATTATTTAACCTTCATATACTTTACCTTGCTAGAGTCAGAATTCTTCACATATGGTTCAGCATTACTGGTGATATTTCCCATGAGAACTTTTTCTATTCTTGCAACTAAGACCACTTCATTATGTGGATTGGTCACTGAGAAAATGGCCTGTGAAATAACAGTATAGAGGTATGATACATGGGAATAGGATAATATTTGAATCCTGCAAAAGCAATGAAAAATACAGGAAAGTAGGAAAACTGAATTTCAAAAAGATTTCCAGAAAATTACATTGTATGATTTTTAAATAACTAATTTGCATTTTATTGCATGAAATACATATTTGATCACCTACTGTACCAACCAGCTAGAAATCTGGCTCTCACAGACCTGTTAGTTTTTCTTTAAGAATCCCTCCTACTCTGCACTCATAACCTGCATTATTGGCACCTGATTAAACTTGTTACCTGTATAAAGAAAAAAAACATCTGTCCACACAATAAATCACACTCCAACCTCTCCACCATGGCCTTGATACAAAAGCTGTCTAAGGACATTAGAGGCAAAATTATAGACCTGCACAAGGCTGGGGTGGGCTATAGGACAATAGGCAAGCAGCTTGGTGAAAAGGCAACAAGGGCAACTAAGGAGTGGCACCGTTAGAAGCATTTCAAGGACCTAGAAACCCAATAGAAAATCTTAGGAGGGAGGTGAAACTCAATGTTGCCCAGTGACATCCTGGAAACCTGAATAGATAAGATTTGTATGGAGGAGTGAAACAAAATTTGTGCTGCAATGTGTGCAAACCTGGTCAAGAACTACAGGAAACATCTGAGCTCTGAAATTGCAAACAAAGGTTTCTGTACCAAATATTAAGTTCTGTTTTTCTATTGTATAAAATATTTATTTTATGCAAAATAATTATTTAAAAATTGAACAATGTGATTTTTCTGGATTTTTTTAAATAGATTCTGTCTTTCACAGTTGAAGTTTATCTACAATAAAAATTACAGACCTGTCCATTTTTTGTAATTAGGGAAACTTGCAAAATAAGTAGTGTAACAAATACTTATTTTTCCCACTGTAACTTATATAAAACATGCAATTTAAAAGCTCTGCACAACTTTAAAACCAATCTGTTCTGTATTGATTCAGTGGATTTAAAAAGTATAAATAAAATGCCTACAACATAAACCTACAGTATGTGTTTGAATAGTAACAAACAACAAACAAGCCACATGTAGTCTGATCAAACAGATTGGAGGCTACACAGTGTTCATTTGTTGTCTGTTGAGAAAATGTGTATGTGTATATATATATATATATATATATATATATATATATATATACTGTATATGTATACAGTGGTACCTTGGTTTAAGAGTAACTTGGTTTAAGAGCGTTTTGGTTTAGGAGCTCACAGTTTTTTTTAAATTGTGACTTGGTTTAAGAGCATTGCTTTGGTTTAAAAGCACCCTGTACTGGGTGGGAGTGCGAGTGGAGGAGGGGCATGGTCTGCATAGCGGGATCTACAGCACTGTACTCTGACCCAGGAAGTCTCCCTCACCTTCCAAATCATAGCAGATGCCCTTCAGGCTGGGGCTTACATCAGGGGACAGGACTGTGGGGGTAATCTCTCCATAGCTGTAATCCCTCTCTCCACAGACAGAGAGTGTTGCATGTATGTGCCCACATCTGTCCTGCTCATTATTTCCTGCTCCCTGTAGTCTCTCTCAGCCCTTGTGTTTCCCATCCTCTCCATTACTGTACAGTAACTTATAATATCACATATTCTGCTGTTTCTGAATAATTGTTTCATTTGTTTTATATCTTATTATTATGTTTTATATGTTATTTTTTTGGTGTGTGGAACCAATTGTCTGCATTTCTATGATTTGTTATGGGAAATTTTGCTTTGGTTTAAGAATGGATTTGGATCACAAGCACGGTGCCGAAACAAATTGTGCTCGTAATCCAAGGCACCACTGTATATACACACACATACACAGGAAGGGCATAGGAGTTCCAACCTACTGTAAATATAATTAAAGGCAACCTGTCATCACTTTCATGTCATTTGAATCATGTCATCAGGGTGGTCCCTGGTGGCTTCTCTCTGTCCCACCAGCCTTGATTGACCAATCTCTCCTTAGGGTATGTTTACACTGAGTAAGTGTGGCAGATTTCCGCGCGGAGCACCCGCCGTGGACTTCATTTGAAATCCCGCCTGCCTCAGTGTGTTAATGCGATGTCACGCGCGCCTCCGCTTTCTGCTCAAAGTATTGACATATCAGCTGATCATGGTCTTTCAACAGGTTGAAAAATATAGATAACAGCAATGGTATGTTGTGCGTTGCTCAGAGCAACAGGAGCGGCGGCAGAAGACTGCTGCTGACTTCAATAAACCACCTGGATGATCTAAGGATCATCTGGGCAGCCCTTCCCATAGCTTCTGCTCCTCCTACTCACTGTATGTACGTGTAATAGCACAGACAGCGAGTATGGAACAAGCAGGAAGCTAGTGCTGATGTGTAGAATATTTACAATATACTCCATTACCTGCTTAGGATGCTGCATCCATTTTTCAGGAAAGCCTCGGACTTCGGGCTCTTCCAGGACTTTGGTTGGACTGACAGATGGTGATGCTGTACCATTTCCCACAGATCCTGTAGAAGTGCAAATCATTTGTCTCACAATGTCGTGGTTTAGGTCTACATGGAAATCAGCTGATATCTTCCTCCCTTCTTTGATGTCATAGAGAGCTACACTTATAAAGAAGGGTTCAATCTGTGGACACGGGCAAACAGCAAAGAAATTAACAGGACTCCAAATGAAACATAATATATACACAGAAACAGAGATAAAGGTTCAGAGTTTGCCTATAGCACAGTTACCAGTCTCTCAGCTTATCTGTGCTTCAGACTAATGCATGTCTAATCTAGTGATTGGGATAACAAGTTCTTTGATCCCATAAGAAAAGCTCATTGTTCTGCCACATTCTCCATAACAATGGTGCCATATAAGCTATTTCCATCTTTTAATTTTAACTTTTTGTCCATCACGTTCATATATCTTTATGCAGCCGAATTAGGTTAAAGATTCTAGAGTGACAGTCACTTACTTGGGAACTACTTCAAAGGGCGTCCACTAAAGCTGGTAACATTTTATCATGTTTTTAATACAAAATAATTGGTTCAAAAAAACAAAGATGTGCACTATCATTTCTACATGGTTGGTGTCACATCATTTGTCTTATGGTTAGTGCTTAACCCCTTCATGACCGAAGGTAATTGATGCCCGGATGTTCAGGTCAAATTGAATCAATGTTCCTCCTCGCCTTCTAAGAGCCATAGCGCTGTTATTCTTCCACCTACTGTATAGGGCTGGTTGGGGTGTCATTTTTTGTGCCATGATCTCTAGTATTTATTGAAATCATATTGGTGTAAGAGAAAATTTTTGATTGTTTTTTATAATTTTTTTCTAAGATATAATTTTAAAAAAACAGCAATCACTTTTCATTTACGCTGTAATATGTAATATGTTTATATGTAATATGTAACAATGTAATATGTTTATTTTGTACTTTTTTATATTTTCATTTGTATAATGGGAAAGGGGGTAATACAAATCTTTATTGAAACATTTTAAACCTTTTTATTATTTTTTTCACATTTTGTATTGCATACATAAGTCCCTTAGGGTGTTATATATGCAACATTCTGATTGCATATACCGATAAATGCTATGCCATAGCATAGCATTTATCAGTACTATCGGCGATCTGTACATAGAGTCTGCCTGAGAGCAGACTCTATGCCAGTGATAGCTAACCTTGACATTCCAGATGTTGCAAAACTACAATTCCCAACCAGATATGGCTTTGTCTGCGCAGGCATGATAGGAGTTGTAGCTTTGCAACAGCTGGAGTGTCAAGGTTAGCCATCACTGCTCTATGCACAGATCAAAGATCTGACAGGAGGGAGGTAAGTGGCCTGCTGGTACAAGTGATCAGTTAGTGACAGGGCCTTGTCCTGTCACTGACTACCTTAAGGGAGTTAACAACATCATTATGCCTGGATCTAAGGACAGTAATGTATGCCGGGCCAATTGCATTGAAACGGCCCTGCGTACAATAAAACCCCTTCAAACGTGAAGGGGTTAAACACTATGGCTGTGGCCAGAATTACCTATATTAAATGATATTGCACATAAACAGAACTAAATGGATCAAGTGGATCAAGTTATATTATTTTACTGAAAGAGTAGTAGATACCTGGAACAAACTTCCAGCAGAGGTGGTTGGTAAATTTACAATAACAGAATTTAAACACGCCTGGGATAGACATATATCTATCCTAAGATAATAAGAAAGAAAATACTAAAAGGGCAGACTAGATGGACCCAGTGGTCTTTTTCTGCCGACAATCTTCTATGTTTCTATGTTTCTAGAGTACACTGTCCAAACTAAGGTGTAGGCCAGACTACATGTGAACTGGTTTCTATAAACTTATTGAAATGTTGGAATATCTACGCACAGCAAATGTATAACGGGAATTTCTGCAATTCAGCTATATGGGGTTTGCAAAACCTATGCACATGCCACAGAAACAACTCAATTTACATGTATGGAAAGGATTTTACAGTTACAAAATTTTCTGCATCAAATCTGCAATATATGAACATACCCATACTACAGTCACACATCTATAGAGCTGTCTGCAGCCGCGGACCCACAGCTACACACTGCTCTACAGATTTGCAAGTGTAAGCATCCACAATTGCAGGGACCCATTAATTTTAGAATACAAGTCTGCTGAAAAAATACTGGCAGGCCTTAGTATGGACTGCAGTTGCAGCATGGATCACCGCCTCAGCATGGCCCCATAATACCTACATGTGAGTGTATAGGGGACATAGAAATGAATGGGTCTGCATTCTGTCTGCAATTGCAGACAGAATATGTAGATGTGTGAATGTAGCCTTATTATATAGCCTTATATTTAGCTTGTTGACCTTGTTAGGATATATTCATGCTTGGCTTGGTTGCAGATATTCCTGTAACATCTGAATGGGACTTACAGAAAACCATGCACACGGTAAGGAAACAAACTCACTCAGATGTATATAATTGATTATAGAAAGCATTATAGATATTCCATCAGCTTGATATTCTATCACATCTATGCAACACAATACATTGTCTCCTATTATAAGGGGAAAATCTTTTCACATACATTGGTTACTGGTTCGCTCTCATTCTCTTTGATGCAGGCCTGAAGATTCAGACTTAGAGATTTACAAGATATTATAATCCTCTTAGTTGTCTTTTCCTCGAACGGTTTGATCACAGAGTCGCTTGCTGAATTCTGGAGCTTTGTTACCTTAAAATAATAACACAAAGAGATTAACTAGAAAGACAGTGGCTTCATTCCCTCTAGACACGTGTCACTGTTATGTACATGGTGGTACAGCATGCTTCCATTGTGTATACCATTTTCTTTTAATAGAGATGTAAAGAAGTAATACGAAAGCAAAGAATTACAGCCTATTAATATTTCCATATCTAAAGGTTACAGAAATGATAATTGTAAATTTACAATATGTGTCAAATTAGTGATGATTGTATGTAAAATGTAGTTACTTACACACAGATCAGGGTCTAAGGAAAACAGATTGTGCCGCTCCATGTTTCTGTTAGTTCTTATAGATTCATCTGTTTCTGAAAGGTACTAGAAAACAACAGAGGATTCAATAGGATATAAAAATGCATTTCTACTTACATATGTTTTTAAACAGGTAAAGGAAAAAACTTGTACTCACCTTTCTCTAAACCCCCGCCAATGGCATTCTAATGGCACTAGTCCAGTTTCCTGCTCTCAGTCCCAAAACATAGCAAATACCAGCTTAGCCAATGACTGGCTGAGGCGGGTCATTGTTATATCCAATGACTGGCTGAGGTGGGTCACTGTTCTATCCAATGACTGACTGAGTAAGCAGTTACTATATGTCAGGACGGGGGTGGGAAGGGCGGGAAGGATTTTCATGCCACAATGGGGTCTTGTAAGTATAAAATGAATAATTAGGAATAGCTATTTAAGGTATTATAAATGACACCTCACCTTAGCTAGATCAGGGTGCTGGGAGTTGTCTACACAGTCTGCTTCTTCATGTGGAGATTCATAGTTTAGTAGAGATTCTCCTTGGTCCTCTGAAGGAAAAATGTGTATTAATGCAATCTGAATTATCTTGTTATTGGTATTACAATCTATTCAAAGGTTTCAGGCCGGAGGAGAGGCAGAATGCATCAAGGTTTTCCCACTAATGGTTGTTTGGTAATTTGTGCAGAACTTTTTATGAACATCCCCTCCATTATAATGTACCATGTAGTGCCCAAATAATATATTACACAGTGCTCAAATAATATTGGGAGTGTATCTTTTTCCTGTGCAACTTTAACATACAGTGGGGGAATACAAGTATATGATACACTGACAATTTTGCAAGTTTTTCCACCTACAAAGAAAGGGGTGCTTTTTAATTTTTATAGTAGGTACACATCAACTATGAGAGACAGAATATTTAAAAGGAATTTGGAAAATCCCATTGTATGATTTTAAAATAATTAATTTGCATGAAATAAGTATTTGATCACATACCACCCATCAAGAATTCTGGTTCTCACAGACCTAGTGTATTAGTTTTTATTTAAGAGCCCTTATACTCTGCACTCATTACCTGTATTAATTGCACCTGTTTTAACTTGTTACCTGTATAAAAAAACATCTGTCCCCACACACTCAATGAATCACACTTCAGCCTCTCCATGATGGCCAAGACCAAAGAGCTTTCTAAGGACACTAGGTACAAAATTGTAGACCTGCACAAGGCTGGTATAGGCTACAGGGCAATAGGCAAGCAGGTTGGTGAAAAGGCAACAACTATTAAAGCAATTATTAAAAAGACTGTCAATATTCCTCAGTGTGAGGCTCTATGCAAGATCTGGGGTAAGGGTGATTGTGAAAAAGGTCAGGAATCAGAATTACAAAGGGGAACATGCTCAATGACCTGAATAGAGCTGGGACCACAGTCTCAAAGGTTATTATTAGTAACACACTACAACATCATGGATTAAAATACTGCAGGGCATGCAAGGTCCCCCTGTTCACAACAGCACATGTCCAGGCTCATTTGAAGTTCGGCAACGACCATCTGGATGATCCAGAGGAGGCACGGGAGAAAGTCATGTGGTCAGAGGAAACCAAAATAGAACTTTTTGGAATCAGGTCCACTTGCTGTGTTTGAAGGAAGGAGAAGGATAAGTACAACCCCAAGAACACAGTCCTGACCCTGAAGAATGTGGGTGGTATCATCATACTTTTGGGCTGCTTTTTTGCAAGGGGGGACAGAGCCACTGGATTGAAGGAAGGATGGAGCCATGGTTTGCGACATTTTGGCCAACAAACTTTATCTATCTATCTATCTATCTATCTATCTATCTATCTACACAACGAAATTCCGCAGCACACAAGCATCAGGTGGAAAAAGTGATATTTATTGTATGTGCATCCTCTCTGTTATTTTTTGCCACATGCAATAAATATCACTTTTTCCACCTGATGCTGGTGTGCTGCGGAATTTCGTTGTGTACATATTGGGATCCCGAGCCAAGGGACTTACTCTGTACAGCACCCGCTGCTTAGACTTGGAAGTGCGGCTTTCTCCTGTCTCTATCTATCTATCTATCTATCTATCTATCTATCTATCTATCTATCTATCTATCCCCTTCTATTTATCTTCCCCTATTTTGTTAGATGCTAGAAGTAAAAGAATGAGCACATCTCCAGGACTACAAATCTCCCCTTATTGACATATTGCTATGAGAATTCAATTACCATAAAATAAAGTGACATTGGCAAATGAGCTGTATAACATAGATTCTTGTCACTGGAAAGAATTGGACTGACTAAAAATATTGCTTGTACCGAGTTTGTGATCAGATAAATCTGCACTTTTCCTCTCTGGAATGATTCCTTCAGGATTGATTTGTAAGATTTTGTTGAGTGTAGATATCCAGTCATCCATATCTTGCTCAGTTTCAGCTGCCAGCACAAAGTATGTCAGATCATTCATTTTCAGCTCGAAGGCATGCTTCCTAAGCTGTTTATTCTGATACAAACAGAAAGGGAAAAACAATCCATACCCAAATTAGATGTCATCTAGACACACTGCAAGGCTTTCTTATCATTTACCAAGGAATCTGCCTTAGTTGCATTTTTGACCTCTATCTAAGAAACTACTATTTTATGAAAAATTCCCTACTGAGAACATTCCTCGTAAAGAGTAATCAGAGCTTATAAATGCTAAACACGTGTGTGCCTCGTAGTATGTAACTGACCCTATATACTTTATGCTTTTGGTGCTTTAAACATTCTGGCCCAAAAATTAATACATATGTGCAAATGCAACATAATTTTTTTTTCACATTTCATATAGACACGTTAGAAGAACAAGCTGGGAGAGGTGCAGAGCTTTGTGCTTCTCTCTACCGTTTTTCCGCGAAAATAAGACATTGCCTTATATTAATATTAATTATTATTAATGTTTTTTGTTCCAAAAGAGGCACTATGTCTTATATTCGGGGGATGTCTTATTTCTTGGGAGCAGCGTGGGGAGGGAGGGAGAGAGGTGAGTGGCATGGGGAGAGAGGGAGAGATGTGAGCGGCACAGGGAGAGAGGGAGAGATGTGAGCGGCACGGGGAGAGAGGGAGAGATGTGAGCGGCATTGGGGAGGAAGAGATGTGAGCGGCCTCGAGGAGGGATGTAAGCAGCACGAGGAGGGAGGAAAAGAGGTGAGCGGCTTGGCGAGGATCCTACTCCACACTGACGAGGGGCATATACCCCGAAACGGCTGTCTGTGGATGGAAGCCTGCCTTGGCAAGCCCTTGTCATGATTTCAATACTCGCACCTTGAGTTAGACATTGACAAAAAGGGGCCACCCTGGTATTTCCCTATTTATGTTCCAATACTCGCAACCGAGTGGGACTTAAGTGGCTATTTATCAGGGTGGTGTGGTGCTCTCCCCATCATGGAGGCACCCTGTGGCAACAGGCTAGAGATATCAGGCTATCCCGTGTTTTGAGACTTGCAACCGAGACTCCATGGACTCTTGTTTTGCATATTTAAATTTTTAGGGGCATCAGTGGAGACTCTTGATTGAGTACTTCATTGGAGTTTTTTTCACTGTTCTCCTTGAGTTCAGTGATTACTGTGATTTGTTGGTTTATGAGTCTCGGCAACCAGATCCCGACCAATCATTGACATGTCAAAGTTTTTGTGTTTTTTTTCAATGTAAGTAAAACTTTAATGTTTCTGTAAAATAATCAACAATAATGAACAGCTTAAAGGAATAACACTATATTGCCTCAACTGTGCTATAGTCTGCAATACAAGGCTGTCAGTATCAGGCCGAGCCACTGGGCATCTATGCTCATCTGACAGCATGCCCACACCATATGCATGCCATCCTGCCACTAATATTGTATACTTTATTCCTTAAACTTCATTAAATGTACACTTTTGCTTAGTTTTATTGTTTCCTTCAAGCCACCTGTGACACGTTCATCTGTGAGCTGTAAGCACTTCTGCCTGCAGTAACATTGCTGTAAAATAGTGAATGTTTTTCCGCTGTGTTATTCATTAACAGCAGAATAAGTGAAGGCCTGTGGAGATGATATAAAAAATTAAAAAATGCTAATTGCTCAATCAATATCTAACCAGCAAAGGGCTCAAATACTGTTTACGAAGCTCCTATTTATACATTAGTTATAAGGTTATTCCCACAGCCCCACGTATGGAAGCTTATCTAACACTAACCTGGATAACGCCTGTGCAAGAGTCTAAGAATATGCAGCCTTTTGGTTCCTTGGAGATTTTTTCATCTTTGTAGAAATTCATTATGTAAGAGTTATCAGAAAGCTGAGTCAACTGGAAGAAACGTTTTTTGAAGGACTGAAAAGAGGAGAAAAAAAAAAAAATTAAAGAATAATTTTGAGTGCTGGATTTCTACTACAGACTTCTCTAGGAACAAAGTGTTGATTCTACAAATGAAGACATGCATTCTACGTAATGATATACAACTATCCTCATACTGAGGGGGCCGTCAGCTCCGCTTATACAAAGACATAGTAATGCTGTCTACTTACCCGTACAGTAATACTATTGTTCACAGTGTTATTAAAATTCCCTTTATACAGCCAGCCAGATTTGAAAACTCCTGACCCTCCTCCTCCACCACCACCTCCTTTAGAAGACGACAGAGACGTTGTATCCTGAATGAGATGACAGAGACATACATTTTTCATGGAAACCAGGATCAGTGCATATTTGCAGCACATTGTTTTATCACAAACTGGTTACGTATGTAGAAAAGGATTGTGCGTTTTTAGCTATCTTTGTGACTTACTTCGTCCTTGTCAGCTTCTTCATGGTCAATTTCAAAGGAATGTGAAGGCAGCTTTTCATTCTTAGATTCATTTCTGTGCAAAAGAGGGAAAAAAAAAAATCAGAATTTTATCATGATCATGTTATTGTTATATCACCCTAAAAAAAAAGGTTAGGTGTTTGAAATCCACAGGTGCCCATGCAAATTTCAATAGCTATCAGTCGTACGTTCATTCAGCTGACTGATCTCTCCTGTTCCCCACACACTTGTACATTTAGATCAACTGGCTTTTTATGTGTTCTCAATTGAGTGAGGACTGGTAAGCAGCTGTCAGACTTATACCCCTATTCCACGGAACGATTATCGTTCATAAACTCGCTCCAACGACCGCTCGTTAACGATCACTAAACTTTTTTTTTTAGCGAACGATAACACATAACGTGAACGATATATGTAGTGTAACGATTATTTTGCGGTCGTTACATGGTCGTTTAAAAGGTTCGCTGGGGTGATCATGACCATACGACACACCTACTTTTTTTAAACCTTTTTACGAATGACTGAAAGATTTCTAATTTTAGGAACCGATTAGCGAATTATCTTTCAAAGACCAATGACTTTTTTTCGACATGCTGAAAAACAATTTTGAACGACAGTATAAAGATTTCGCCTTTGTCGTTCGCTCGTTTACATCGATTCCACGAAGCGATTATCGTTAACAAGCGGTCGTTGGAGCGAGTTTATGAAAGATAATCGTTCCGTGGAATAGGGCCTTTATCCATCTGATGGCTTATCTCTCTGAGAACAAAAGTGTTGGGCATTCTCTCCCAGGACGTCATCTGTCAGGGAGTTTGGAGGCCACTATACACAACAGACAGTCATGTGGTCCAGATGAAGTTGGTGGATTCAACTCACTTTTGACTAATGTTTACCTTAACATGTCCAATCCTTCTGTCCCCTTTACTCACCTGTCGGGAGGCCTCCATATGTATATATTATAAGTATATTATGCTTGTCTCAAAGATTAATCAGTGAACGGGAACTGCATGTGCCATATTTGCTACACTAAACCTCCATGCATGTTGACCCTCAAGTATGTTTCTATCAGTTCTACCTCTGTTTAATCAGGAAATTAGGAAATGGAGAAGATTACTCACTAAGGGTATGTGCACACTACGGAATTTTCAAGGAAATATCAAGCGGAGTCTGCACGGTGGACTCTGCTTGAAGTTCCGCCTGTTCCATAGACTCAATGATATTCTGAGCCACGGCACACCAATTTAAAATTCAGGTAAAGTAGTTTAGTAGTAGGACGTCACACGCCATGTCACGTGTCCTCCCCATCCCTGCTTATTAGATAGCACAGGCTGCTCTTCCACACAATCTACCAGCCAGGATTCCTTCTCCTCCATTACAGAGACCCCTATGCCTGAGGAAGGTCCTGGTTAGGACCAAAACGTCTAACCCATTTTGGTCTCATATCTTTTTAACTACTTACTTACCCTGGTTGGAGTTAAAACTTTTTTGTACACGTACACTGTAAATAAACTACTTCACCTGCATTCTAAATTGGTGTGCCTTGGCTTATCTATGATAATCCTTTGAAGAACCTATTGCTACAAGAGCACCCATCCTAGTGGTAGAGGTGTGCAGTCCTGTTCCCTACTCTCAATGATATTCTGAAGCTCAATCCACCATCCGCCTAAAGAACTGACATGTCAATTCTTTGAATGGACGTCGGATTCAGCTTCAGAATATCACTGAGTCAATGAGACAGGCAAAACTGTCAGATCAGCGTTTGCTTGCTCCTCATTCCGCGAGCCCATAGGAGATAGCAGCGGTCAGCTACCACTGCTACTATACACGGAGCGATGGCAGCAGATCGTTACTAGGCTAATCGTTGCCATTTGAGCCTGTTGAAAGACAATAATCAGCCGACATTGTGCAGGTCCGCTGATCACTGTCTTCTATAACACAAAGCGTTTATTGTCCCAATACAGCAGATAATCGCTTTGTGTAATAGGGCCTTGTTTGAGAGCGCCTTCAAGGCTCCTTCTCTATCTGCTAAAAACGATGGCAAGAGGAGATTCCAAGAGCACTGTTTATTAGAGTGGAGTTGTGTCATGCACCATATGAGTTAATGTATTGTGATCTGATATTTAATATTACCCCTTGGTGCACACATTCATTTGTTCTACTTTTTCCAAACTGTTGGTTTTTCAGCATATTAGGAATTAGACCAAGACAAGCTATGGGGGTCCCTAAATCATCTGCAATTCCTAAGTGATCTATTGCATTTATTCCATAGAATTTATCTGCAGTCCTCCTAAAAGATACACACTGCTAGATCGGGTGTGTCTTTTATTCTTTTTAGAAAAAAAAAGAAACAGAAAACATTACGCTTTTCAGTACTGAGGCATAATAGATGGCAGTGACTCAGGGGGTCAAAACATCCAAGATTATAATGACAGCACAACATCTCAATATTATACAATGTACACACATTATTATCCGAGCAGAGATTTATTTTACAGTCAAGCGGTTCTTACTGAAGCAGCTGACGGAAGTCTCCAGAGTATTGTTCATACTTGAAATTCACTACATGCCAGTGGGAGTTATAATATTTGCAGGCCTGGGAAAAGAAATATCATTAGTCCTAATAACATTCACAACAGTGAAAGAAGCTAAAAGAATATCATTATATATTTCCATTGCTGGGATTGCTGTTATTAGTGGCCCCACAGATCAGCCGCTAGAGGATAATCATCCTTTCCAGTCAAACGGCATCTTTCCAGTAGTACCAGACACAAGATGATGCTCTAATCCCTGGTGACTGTGGGTTATGATAGAAATGTTAAGATTACCTGGTCAAATGTACACCTGTCACCTATGCACAGTACAAAAAAGAGATTTTTTTTTCGGCTCCAATTTTTGCTGTTTTCATGAATAATGAATATATCCAACCTGAATGATGTCTAAAGAAATGTAACGCAACTAAATGAAGTGCTGCCCAGAATGCCACAATCTAATCAATGCTGATAAATGGAGGTGAAGCAGCTAGGGACTACACAAAGACTTCCTATAGCATGATATTAGTATTAGAGATTGTTGTCAGACACTTGCAGCCACTGGAATTCAGTGTGAATTTTACATACACCTACTCAACATTTCTATAGGAGAAAAATGTTCAAAAAAGACACGGTGAAAAAAGTTGCTCATTGAATAAAAGGCAGTCAGATGCAATCCATCTGACCGTTCCTATAAAAGCTGTTACATCACAGGTCTGTGTGTAGTACTAGCCACATAACATTTCTATCTATGAATAAAAAAAATGCAGACAATCCTTTTAAGTCAAGTTATCTTGGTTGCACAAATACTGTTAAGTTCTTAGAAAAAAAAACATGCCTATATAATGGTCCATCTCCCTTGCTGAGTCTCGCAGTCAAAAAATAATGGTCAACAGTGCAAAATTAGACAGTATTTAAAAATGGACCTGTCAGCAGGCAAACAAAGGTGTACATACGTACATGTCTAGACAGAGCTAGGCTTGCCTTTTTTTCTTTTACTTTATAGTCCTGTTCAGCACCAAGATATAAGCCTTCTTGTTAATATGTAAATGAGGCTCAAAAGTCCAGGGGATGTTTCATAGCATGGTAAAAGCCCAGGTACGTCTAGCACATGTCTTTATCTAGTGGCTAATAGTCAAATAGGGTAGGTGGGGGAAAGCAGGTACAGATGTGGCAAAGGAGAGGTCAGGGGTTGGACTTACCTGGACTTTTACTGTGCTGAGGAGCACTCCCTGGGATTTTTAGCCTTATTTACATAATCACAATAAGGCTTATATCACTGTGCTGGAAAGGATTATGGAGATAATAAAGGTATGCACATAATCCTAATGATTAGCCCTATCTGTCTATTTATTTATTATACTCTTGCTTGTGTCAAAATGATCACAGGATGTTTAATAAATCTGGTGAATCTGCAGACTGTCTACTTTAGATCTATTAGTCTATTAGGATTACTTTACATAGAATCAGAATCACGTCCTTTCCTAATAAACCATACCCTTTAACTAAGTGAAAAATTATTTCAACAATAAACTGGCAGACTTGACTAACATGGCAAAGGCTAGAAGTTTTTGATCACCAGATACATATGCAACCATATCTCTAGAGTGGGCCACCCATAATGTATAGAAATTAACTTATGATGCCAAAATCTCCTGGGTACCTGGAAAAAACAAATGCATGAAGCTCACTAAACTGGCCAATCTGTCTTAATATTGTAAGAACCATTGAGGAGATTTATCAAATTGGTGTAAAGTAGAACTGGCTTAGTTGCCCCTAGCAACCAATCAGATTCCACTTTTCTTTCCTCACAAATTCTTTGGAAAATGAAAGGTGGAATCTGATTGGTTGCTAGGGGCAACTGAGCCAATTCTACTTTACACCAGTTTGATAAATCTTCCCCCATATCTGTATATAATTGCAATGGTAAAATGCATTATAAATAGGGTCTAGCAAGCCTGCCAGGGGTTTAAAAGTAACATTTTTGTGATCAGTAAGAACTATGAACTAGAGAAAAAAGCACAGGGCTGTAAGGTGTGTAAGAGGAGATACCCTGAAATAGCACGTCTCCCACACGCGCCTGAGAGGCACCAACCTTAAGTACAAAACTCACTGACTGCTGAATGTAAACAGGCGGTGCTGTAAAACACAGTTTTAAAGTTTTAAAAAATTTCTATCTGTTGTCATTGAAGTAGTCATGTTTGTAAGTGGCTTGGCAATGACTTAGACATTCTTTATGAACTTGCGATAATAATTAATAAATCCCGGGAAATGATGCTAGGCTTTTATTAAAGAGGGGAGGACTCAATTCACTAAAGCTTGGACCTTTGCTGCACCCATACAAAAAGAGTCAGAACACTTTTTTTTCACTATGACAAATAAATAATTCTCACTGGATATTTGTAAAACAGTTCTTACATGCTGAACATGGGAGGACCAGTCCATCAAAAAAATCAAAATATCATAACAGTAAACTACTACAAAACTTTCAAGGCGATTCCAGAATCACCTTCCAACAAGACAATGACTCAAAGCACACATCCAAGACATCATGACTGGCTATAAACAATTATGTAGTATTCCTCTATAACATGTAATGTATACCTCAGTGCATTATACAGCAGCCATCCTGGTGGTTTCATATATCCATATTTAGCAGCTTTTAATCCCTTTGCTACTGTTTTCCTCCCCAGATCACACCACTTTATCAGGGATAACATTGCAGTTCTGTCACTCTACCCGTGACCCTTCCACCCAGAGATGAGTTATAATGTGATTACAGGTAGACTACATAGATATCATAACAGAGAGGCGGCATTAGGTAATGCTGTAGACAGTATTGTTCAAGTCATGTAGCGTTTGTCTGTTTTGACTTTGTGGTTTGCTTTAATAATGTCGATTTTATGATCTGCTACTGATGATACTTTAGACGGATTGCTTCTGTCCTTTTTGTCTGCCAATGTTCACTTTATTGATGTAAACACATTTATATGGCTTGCCCACAATAACCAGCCATTGCTATTTTTCTGTGCACAGACATTTCTGGGATCCAGCAGAGCTTACCGACACAAAAGTATGCCTCTAAACCAGAAGGTTCCAGCAACGCAGACACCCGGTCCCAGCAGGCCCCAATAGAGACAGTGCCGTCTTCAAACACTAATGAAGTCACATAGAGAACATAACGTAGGCTCTAGGCCCAGACTAGGGCCTACAGAAAAAAGTTTGGTCCTCACGCGCAGGTCGTCCATGATCAGGAACTGACTTTTATAGCGTCTATCACACAGGCTGTTAATACAGGTAACATGTTGTGGTACCTACCCATGACTGCCGCCTGCGCTCAGCCATAATGTCCACAAGGTTTAGAAAGAGGGGAAATTTAGATAGAGGTAAATCTTCATATACACCTCCATAACGCGCAAGAGTCCTTCTTTTGGAGGGACAGTCCCTACTTTTGAGCCAAGCCTACTTTTGGCCCCTTACATGTCTTTCTTTTTTATCTAGGAATTAGATCTGCATTAATAAACCCTTTTATGTTGCTCTAGAAAGTGTCTGGTTTCTTACTATATAATAGACCCAAACTTGCATATTATTTTATCATATGGTGCAAGTTGTATCCTAAAAATTATTATTTTCAGATGAATCCTGTGAGATAATGGTCTTTTTCACACAGCATTTCACACCTGCAGTTTATATGGCCCCATAGACACATTTGTAGGTGTTACGGATCCTTTTGGGGACATGATCCGTATCACAAAAAAATTAAGCCATTGTGTGGTCCTTGTCACCTATGTATGATTGCATCCTTGAATTAAAAAGTATAGAAATGCCTGTAAAATGTTCCTAGACTGAACCACATGTGTCCCTCTTTGGCCGTCTGAAAAGTTGGGAGGTATGCACCTCTCTGGGCACTATATCAAAAAATTACTTGATCGGACAACCACCTTAGGGCCCTATTACATGAAGCGATAGTCCGACAAATCAGGCTCGCTTCCAGCGGGCAGAGGACAGGAGAGAAAGGGACACCAGGGAGCGCAGAGAGATATTTATAGGTTTATTATCTCACACTAGGACAAGTGTTAATGATGTCCATGCAGCCCTTGCTGTACGATTATCGGGCCATGTAATAGGCTTAATAAGCGGCACTCGTTTACATTAGTGATCGGGCCATCTAATACGGCCCTTGATGTCAGAGATACACCTATGGATGTGCAATTAGATTTATTTTCTTATATGCAAAGTAAGCATTAACCCACAAATGTATAATCTGAAGGCTCATGGATTCTTTTCACAGGAGAACTGTTTGTACTAATACTCTGCGGCTTATTAATGACTGGCGTACAGAGAGCTGAAGGAAATGTCTTTGGCTCCATTAGTTTGTACATATTACAATAAAAAGTCTCAAAAACATTTTGAACATAGCAGAGGCGTACATTTCTGTTAGTTATACTGTGTATATTTCATATAATCATGGAATCTGATTAGTAGAGAGAGTTCTCATAGTCACCTCTTTGACCAATAAATGTTCAGCTTTATGTTCAGCATCTTCGGGTACAGTAGAATACACTGTTTCAATACCAAGGGGGATAGTTTCCACCTGTAAAATAAATAGAGTGAGGAATAGTTTAACAGTACACCATACAGCAGTGTTCCCCAACCAGCGGCTCTAGAATCAGTTGATCCTATCAGTTATGGGAGGGGGCCACATATCAGTTATAGGGGGGATTAACTTAAAGAGATACATAGAGTAGAGGTAGTAGAGAGGGGGTGGCTGCGTGCTCGATCTCTGTTATTCTCTGAATGTGGTCCTTTAGCTGATTAAGTAAAACATTTCATAACAATACATAACAATACATAACAATACATAACAATAGGTTCCCGACAGGAAAACTACAATTAACATTTGGAAAGTAGAAGGAGGAAAGCACGAAAATGAACAGGGCAATACAAATGTGATAATATCTGTCAGTCAGATCCATTGGGTAGGAGGATGGGTAGGGGGTGCATATCAGTTATTAAGGGGGATTAACGCAAAGGGATAAATAGAGGAGAGGTAGTAGAGAGGGGGTGGCTGTGTGCTCAATCCATGGCTGCCAGATTTCGGTAATTTTTTTAAGACCCTGACTTATTTAAGTTTTCAATAAGTCAGCATGACATATCAAATGTTTTTAGAAACAAGATTAACGCTTTGAGAACCAATGGTAAACATTGTAGAAATTCTTAAAGCGACTCTGTCCCCACAATCTGCCCCTCCGACCCCGCCCAAACTGCTAGTACCGTTGGATAGCAGCTGTTATTCAAAGGTCTGTCCTACGGTCCATTCGGCAGGTGATGCAGTTATTGTCCTAAAAAAATACTTTTAAACTTGCAGCCCTGTGTCAAGTTGGTGTGGCTTAGACTGTCTGTGCCTTAGGCTTGCAACGCCTCTCTGTCCCCCCTCCCCGTCCTTCTCACCATTAGGAATGCTTCAGGCAGGATTCCTCCTATTCCTCACTTGTCTGAACACTGCACATGGATCTTAACGATTCAGCACATGTGCAGTGTTCAGACAGGTGATTAATAGGAAAAATCCTGCCCAGGGGCATTCCAATTGATGAAGAGGGCGGGGAGGAGAGAAAGAGAGGTGTTACAATCCTAAGGCACACACACTTTAGGCCACGCCAATATGACACAGGGCTGCAAGTTTAAAAGTAGTTTTTTTAGGACAATAACTGCATCCCCTGCCGAACGGACCCCAGGAAAGATCTTGGATTGAAAGCAGCTATCCGAAAGTACAAGTGGTTTGAGGGGGGTCAGATTGTGGGTACAGAGTCGCTTTAATGTTTGATTGGTCACCTCTCCTGTGCAAATAACAATTCAGCAGGACATGAGCCAAGAACTCTGCATTATGCTACTCCTCTGTTGTTTCTCTGCATAGTTTGTAGTTTGCAGCTGTCGGCATTGATTAAACAGTGTCAGAGTGTATAAGGACACACCCGATCAATAAAGAGAATGATAACACCCAGCAGTCAATGAGCAATCTCCGACATGTATAGTAAATCTTTTCATAGACCACAATTACCCAGTAGTGGTTAAGGGCCACTTTGTCCTTTATTTTTGTGATAACAGTTTACGGGTATGGAATAGCACAGTCAGCTATAGAACAGTAGACAGAAAAAAAGCTGTACCTCGAGTATGAGTAACAGTACGTTTGTCAGGTATCTCTCCTAATTCATCAATACACATTAAGGCTATTTTCACACTGCATATAAGACCGGTCGCATTTCGTACGCCGCCATACATGTGCGGCTGAAACTACGGGCGTGGTAAAAATTGACATGTGGCCCGATGTGTACGAACCGCGAACATACGCCCGTAGTACAGTTATGCTTCCCTAGCTTGTTTCGAAGCGATCTGAGGCAGGTCATTTACTTGGAAATCTTCGCCCAGCCCAATAAAACTCACAGAACCTTTTGGATCGAAAAATCAAGTTCAATTTGGCTGAAATAAGTACTTCGTACGGGACCGCATGGAAATCCACGGCCGTGAGTTGGAACATTTCCATCCTCAAACAATGGTCTTGTTCATTTTTCACGGCGCCGTATACGATAAGCTCATACATAGTGTGCATTGTGCGGGCGTATATCGTATACTTTCAAGCGAACGCATCAACCTCAAAACTACGTGCGTATATTCACGGTTCGCACTACGGCCGGACTCATATGCAGTGTGAGCATAGCCTAACACTCAGACTTTTGTCTATGGGCCTTAAAGGGTTTTTTCCAGGGAGAAAAAAAAAAATCATATCTTCTTTTTCCCATCACTTCTGTTCTTCTGGGGTAAGTCCTGATCATCATGTGCAGATGAAAGCAGCTATTGGACATTACCTAGTTTTGCTCACAAGCCATAGTTACACCCATCTTGTCTTGATTACAAGTAAACTCAGGGACACAGCGACATTTTCTGCCCCCCAGAAAGCCCATTTAAAGCACCATTATCATACATCTCCAGGTAAAATAACATGAAAGCATAGAATACTAAGAAAACACACTCCAGAAATGTTTTTTTATTGGGAATACAGGTATTAACTAAAGACAACAGGTCACAAGAAGCCAAAGGTCCTTCTTCAATGCGACAGTAAATCTCATTGGGAAACAGATTATGTGACACACTCTATGATATTTCTTTACTAGAAATACGTCATGTTTCTGAGTAAATAAGTAATAGTAAGAAATCTCTGCACACCATCCTCCGGTTTGCTGGGTGTTTCCGGCAATAGCCGTAACTCAGAGAGAATAGGAAGCCCTTTGAGGATGCACTTAAAGGTGAAACTAAGTTTCAGTGAGAACTGAAGGCAGAATAGAAAGTAAGAGTTTTATGAACTGGATTTTCTTTAACCCAAACTACTACTTATAGTCATCATTATAATAAGTAACCCATTGTGGTCATTTATCAGTGATTCCTTCTGATTTCCCAATAAATAATTTGTCTTCAGTATTCCCTAAGAAGACACAAAAATACATTTATATAATACTCATAGTAATATAAATGGTAGTATCCTGTATGGTTCATACATGACTGCTTTCTACCAGAAACAGCATCTCACTTATACAAGGACTATGTCTGGCATTGTGGCTCATCTTCCTTCACTTGACTAATGATAAGCCGCATTACCAGGCACGACCCATGGACAAGAGTGGCACCGTTTCTGCTTTCTTATCTCCAATTTACCTCCTACTACAGTATTTCTTCTGGCATCAGATGTCACCACGCTTGGGGTCAGCAAGGTTGAGCAGAGTTAATGATGAGGTCTGCTAACATCATTACCAATCTCCTTTTTGTCAATTTTCAACTGAGAAGTAGTAACCACCTTGTTGACAGCCTATGCAAGTAACAGCAAACTGTGCACTGAAGGATCCTTCTGACTGCTGGACTATTAACTTTCTCAGATCTCTGGACAACCACTGGTTGCGAAAGTGACTTCCAATTCTAATAGTTTTTCACATATTCTTTCTATGTCAGCTCAACGGCTCCTGATCAATGATGACACTCAGGACTTCCTGTCTCTTCCTGTGTACTAGGTTTCCCAATTGGTCTATGTCACATCTCACACCAGAAGTCCCACCATAGCTACACAGCACAACTTCACAGCACAACTTCACAGCACAACTTCAGTAGGGTTCTCAGTTGGTTGCTGCTCCCTTCAGCCCACCGGCATGCTTCTTGCTCACTTTGCTCATACACCTTGAGTAGGCTTCTTTGGCATCTCATGCGGTAACCCCCCCCCCCCCCCCCCCCACACACACACACACACATTCCTCTAGCACTAAAATACCGCCCTTTAAAGACTGCTCTCTTCTCAGCACCTCAGTATATGCCACTATATCTAGTTCTGCCCAGTTTCTTGCTGATGCCAACACAGTACATAACTAGCTATAGCAATGACAGCAATAAACTTTTCCCTTAAATGATACACACACAATATTAAAGGGGTTATCCAGCGCTACAAAATCATGGCCACTTTCCCCCTTCTGTTGTCTCCAGATTGGGTGGAGTTTCAAACTCAGTTCCATTGAAGTAAATGGAGCTTAATTGCAAACAACACCTGAACTGGAGACAAGAGAGGGGGAAAAGTGGCCATGTTTTTGTAGCGCTGGCTAAACCCCTTTAAGTAAAGAGAAAGGTTAAACCCCCTTATATGTAGTTTGGCCAGGACGTGGAGCATGGTGTCAGTAACGTCACTAATCCATCCCTTAATCACTACTGAACAAATTTATCAAAATACTACAAAGTTCTGGGCAATACAGAAAAAGGACTTATTATTAAGGACTTATTAGCTAGAGTCATCCTGACCTCACACCTTAGTTGGATCTCATAATCTTATAAACTTAATATATATACAGTGGTGCCTTGGATTACGAGCATAATTCTTTCCGGGACCATGCTTGTAATTCAAATTCACTCTTAAACCAAAGTAAATTTTCCCATAGGAAATCATTGTGGGTTCCACAACCCAAAAGTAATGATTTAATATTCTGAATAACATGTAAAACAAATGAACAAACAATGAAAAACAGCTGAATATGTGATATTATAAGTTACTGTACAGTATAGCAATCAGCATGTGGAGTATAATGTATAGTAACTGCATAAACCTGAAAAACAGCAGCAGTTTGTAAATACAGGATGAAACTGCAGATCTTTATGATGCAGTAGCGTAGTACAACAAGCTAGAATAGAGAAGCAGGGCTGCTGTCAGAGGTCTGTGTGGTCACATGACAGCAATGGGGAAGGGGTGTGTGTTCAGCATGGACCAATCAGGACTGACAGACTGCAGGGAGCATGAAGGAATGAGCAGGGAATATGTGAGCACAGTATAGCAGCACTCTCTGTCCGGTGAGAGAGGAGTTACAGCTATGGAGTGATTACCCCCACAGTCCTGTCCCCTGATGCAAGCCCCAGCCTGAAGTGTATCTGCTATGATTTGGAAGGTGAGGGAGACTTCCTGGGTCAGAGTACAGGGCTGTAGACCCCGCTATGCAGGCCTTGCCCCTCCCCAACTTGCGCTCCCACCCAGTACAGGGAGCTCTTAAACCAAAGCAATGCTCTTAAACCAAGTCACAATTTTGAAAAACTGTGAGCTCTTAAACCAAAACGCTCTTAAACCAAGTTACTCTTAAACCAAGGTACCACTGTATTACACTTTTCTAGCAGAACAAGGTCTGATTCCTACAGTGCATTCCGTTTCGGGCAGGTGCACTTATTGTGGGATTCCCCAAGGTTTTTCAGTCTCTACTTCCTATAAATAGGCAAAAATATTTGATTCTAAGCAGCAAAGCTGTCATAACAAATAGTTACATGTGTGATACGACAGCATAAAGCTCCTATTAGCAAGTTAAATTTCATTCTCAGCTCCTCGAGATTTGTACAGCGCTTTATAGTAGACAACTTTATTTTATTCAAAGTGTCAAATTATATTTAAAAAATACTGGCCCAGATTTACTAAGGGTCCATTTACACAGAAAGATTATCTGACAGATTATCTGCCAAAGATTTGAAGCCAAAGCCAGGAACAGACTATAAACAGAGATTAGGTCATAAAGGAAAGCCTGAGATATCTCCTCTTTTCAAATCCATTCCTGGATTTGGCTTCAAATCTTTGGCAGATAATCTGTCAGATAATCTTTCTGTGTAAACGCACCATATATCAGACTGATCACAGTGTATCTGGCTTATCTGACGACTGTCTAGTCTAGTCTGGGTTTACACGGAACGATTATCATTCGAATTTGCACGATAACGATGGAATTCGAATGATAATCGTACAGCGAACAATCAAACGACGAGCGAGAAATCGTTCATTTTGATCTTTTATCTTGTTCTTAAATCGTCGTTCGTAAAAAATTCGCCGATCGTTCCGTGTAAACAGTCGTCGTGCAAAAGTCCAGCCGCCGGCCGCTCGCAGCCTGGCCCCCTGCTCGCAGCCCGGCCCCCCGCTCATCCGCAGCCCCCTGCGCCGGGTCGATCGCCACCCCTGCCGTCCCAATCGCCACCTCCGCCTCGGCCACGAGCATGCGTTACCTGCTCCGCGCAGCAGGTGTTCGAAATCCCCGGCTCCCCTCTTCAGCGCATTGATTGGCGATTGATTGGGGGAGGGGCGATCGGAGTAGCGGGGGGTGGCGATCGGAGCGGCAGGGGTGGCGATCAAGGCGGCGGGGGCTGCGGTTGAGCGGGGGGCCAGGCTGCGGGCGCGCGATGGCAACGATATTCCGTACGATATATCATAACGTCTAAACGCTGATCGTTATGATTGCTATTGGCCTCACGTTTCCTGTTAACACGGGAAATTTTACCGCTGCTCAAAATATGGGATCAGCTGATGAGCGGGTATTTTTACGCTAATTGGCTGATATCTGGTACTTTAACATGGGCTGACTATTGTCTGAATGACCATTCCTAGGAATGGTTGTTGCTGGTAATTAGCCTGTGTAAAAGTGCCTTAAAGGGGTATTGGGGAGACTAAAAATTCACTTTAAATACATTGCTTTAATAAAATTATATTACTTTACAGTTTTCCTATAGCAAAATGCAGATTTTAAAACTGAAACAGTTAATGCACCAGAGACCTTGCTCGCATAATGAAGACAAATGTCTATTACGAAGAAAGAATGGGCCAAGGCTATATTTGATGATGTCCTGATGTCTGAGGGCAAGAGCAAACCACTATATTATTCTGCTTGCCTTTCATTAGTCCGCTTGCCACTCATGCAAAATTTATACAAATGTTCACAATCACTTTCCAGCTACCAGGCTTTCACCTAGTAACAAACAGTATATCCACTGCGCCCAGGACTGAAAAATGTCCCATGCACAAAATGATACATTTGTTGACTGCATCATCCAATAATATTTCTCATAATAGAGGTCAGAATGTTCTGGCTCCACGGATCCTACAAAACACTGCACAGATTGATTTTATATATTGATGGAACAATGGCTGATGCTTAAAACTAATGACTTTAAACCCATTAAAGTTCAATGTAGTCTTGATTATGTTGAGCATGAATAGAACCTTCCTCATGTCAAAAATACTGATTTGCAGTTCTTGAGTACATGACCTTATTCCATCCTATACAATACACAGAGCTGTGTACGTGACATTATTTGATTTTGTTAGTAGGGATACAAAACACATCTAGGCCATGTTTTTGATTGTTAATGGTTTAGAGCGATATTCCAACTTAATACACTTATCCCCTATTCAGAGGAAAGGCTTTGGCTATGTTCACACAAGTAAAAAAAAAAAAAAAGACAGAAAAGGTGACTAATTTTTCTATTTAAAAAGACGTCCGATTTTGATTCGCTTTAATTGATTTCAATGCAATGTATTGAAGTCAATGGAATCCAATGCAATGGTTCCAGCCCTGTGTCTGCTGCCTGTAGTTCCAGCCAAATGACTGCTGTCCCAGTTCCAGCCGTAAGTCCTGCTGTATTTCTGTCAGTCTACCTGCCTTTGTGTCTCCAGCTGCACCTTGCCTGCCGCAGCAAGTCTTTCCCACAATGCAGTGGGCGCTGGTGAAGACCAGTGGCCCCTTAGACTCCGCTCTCTGGTGCAGCTTACACCATTGCTAGCGGTGGTACATTGGATCCACAACTCCAGTCATTACAAACAGTAGATCCTTTTCTCAGATAACAAGGGATAACAAGGTCCCTTTAATTATATTAAAATGGATGCATTGATACTGATTACAGAAAGAAAAAATTAGAAAGGGAGAATTCATGTGGACAATGTGGGTCATACAACTAGGGATGGTCCAAACCGAGTTCGGTTCGGGTTCGTACGAACCCGAACTCTCGAAAATGATTACTGCTGTCTGGCCGCTCCGTGGAGAGGGTGGATACAGTGGGAGGACCGCCTGAAAAACTGGGATACAGCCATAGTTATAGGCTGTATCCCAGTTTTCCAGGCGGTCCTCCCGCTGTATCCACCCGCTGCACGGAGCGGGCAGACAGCAGGAATTTAATGCCGAGCGTTTGGGTTCATACGAACCCGAACCTCTGCAGTTTCAGACCATCCCTACATACAACTATACGCATAAGATCATGGCTGAGGTAAAAAAAAAAAAAGGCTTAAAGGGGTGGTGTCACAAAGAAAACTGAGTCTATACTGATAAATTATGTAAAATAAAACATATTTCCAATGTTCAAGCATTTCTTTAAATGCTTGATTTCTTTAATTTTCTTTAAAGCATTGTCTGGTAACCCCTAGACGGGCTCCTCCCAGTGCCCCCTCCCCATCCATTTTTGTGGATCCGCAAAAGCGGAGCCAAAACTGATTCATCACTGATGTCATACAGATGGTTTCTCTGGGACCTCACTGATCCAGATTTCTGAGATTCGAGAAGAAAAACTGATTCTGTTTTGAACTCTCTCTAAAATCAATCGGAGCTCGAATAATAACAGCGTCGGGAAACTGTGGTGTCCCACCATGGGTGTTGCTATTAGTTACACCCTTCGCAAAAGTCTGTACTTATAAGTGTAAGTGGTAATGTAGCAGTACCAAAGTTTTACCACTAAATGTCGTTGTTACAAGTATTTATGTCCAGATATTGCACAACTGTAGCAGCTAAAGGGTTATTGTTTTTCTTATGTACCACATGGATCTGTACACCAATGAGAGTTCTTTCTTCTTCACACCTATCATCTTTCTCTTTGTATCTTATACACGCACTCCTCATCCACTCACAGCACATTTTACGTATGCTGTAGGAAGGAAGTCACATGGGAAGGGGAAGTGCAAGAGTTGTTGTGGTCTTTTGACATTGAGCAGAGCACATGTATGAGACCTAGACACAGTTTTCCCTCAAGCAACCTTATTACACAGTACGCAGTGTTAAGTCACTACTAGGGAGGACAAGTCAGGGATCATCTCAACCCGTGGACATCGTAACACAGTGCAGGAAAGTATCCACAAGAAGTAAAGGAATTGATCCGGATACAGCAAAGTTGCTAGAAGTCTAAGCACTGTATGTCTCAGCACGGATGTAATTAGAGAACTCTGACCCCTCTGATCATCCCAGGTAACAAGGTTTGGGGCTTGTGTTACACTCTAGAACGGGTCACCTGACAGTGGTGGGCAAGAGGTGGTGCAAAGACCAAGGAGTCAAAACACGGGCACAAGTATTCTCTCTACTTTCAAGTATTCTACTTATTCTACCTCCAAAGTTCTGGCAGTGCACAGTACTACTTGGTTTGGGACTCTCTCGACATTCTTCTCTCTACTCTTCTGATCCTTTTCTACCTCTCAGCAGGCAACCCAGCCAGCACGGCTGTATCACCCTCTTCACTCTCAGTACAGATCTGTTCCTGTTTTCAGGTCTGAAAGTAACTTATCAAGATGAAAGTATACTGTATTTTCCTGTATCAAGTATCTCCACAGTAAAGTAGAGTATATTTATTATACCAGGACTCTGTGGTTCTTCACCAAGCACCTACACAGTAATCACAGCTTCCTTGGGTTATATCACCTTTCTGTGGGTGGCAGTGCCAATAGTCTGGGTAGGTCACAACTCCACTGCAGGCGCCCATGATAATTGCCCAAGGGACCCCCACACAGCCCGGCAGGTTACTGTCCACAGGGGGAAAAGGTATAGCCAGCCCACTCAAAATAAAAGCAGGTGTGCCAGCATACCTGTGTGCCCAACTGGCGTCATGACAAATTACCACCAGGCAGGGCTATACTTCGGCCAACCACTTCACCAGTGGAGTCACGCTGTTCCATCTAACTTGTAACGGGCCGTCTGTCACTGCTCACAGGCAGGGCATTCACCACAAAACCAAATAAACAACAGCACCAAATTTGATTGCCAGAATCGAGGCTGATGCAGATTTTTTGGCTGTGTGAACATACCCTTACAGATATTATTATTGCACACTCTCTAAAGAGACCATGACAAGACTTTAGTATCCGACTATTTCTTTAAAGCAACTTGTTCTAGTTGTGTTCATCCATACTGTATGAAAGCATATACTGGGCAACACAAAGCTTCTGTTGTAGATATTCACTGGTTTGTGAGCGTCTGCACATGTTTTGCACATGTACAGATGAGCAGTAAGGCTGATAAATACTTTTAACATATTCCAGACACACTATTATATTTCTGCCTATATTCTGATGTAATAGTACACAATGTTGCCAAAGGATTTATTTAGGGATAGCTAACTACAGTGTTTCTAGCTGTTTGTATGCATGCTTGTGGTTCCCATGTAAAATACTAACCACAAGATATGGCTGATGATTGTTCTGGGTGATCTTACTCTTTGCGGAAATAGTCAATGTAGACGTCTGAATATGTCACAGGAAAAGGAAAGGAGATGTGGCCAAATGTGGTTAGAAGCTAAACGGTACATCACAGACGGATACTCATGGTAAAGTAGTACGGCTAGAAGAGGAGTAAGCGTTCCTCTTTTATTTTAAAGGAAGAATAAATCCTAAAACTGGTATTACTGGGGCTGTCAGCTATCCTGACATGACTGTTTAACACTCATATTCTCCATTAAATAACATAGCATATGTTTGTTAGAACTCTGTACTGTGCTGTTCCTGTGTAATTCATCCTAGAAATACATGAATAATTCGACAACAGGGCGGTACCATTCCAACCTGTAGATTTTCACTCATCTATTAAAATTCTGATACCTAGTGGCGTATCTACCATAGAGGCAGGGTAGGCAATTGCTATGGGGCCCTTGCAGGAGGGGGGCCCGGGGATGCACAGGGAAGATAAGAGTCTCCTGTGTCCTTCTGCTTAACCCCTTATGTACTGCAGTGTGTAAGTGACCCAGTGTTCACGTACATGCTGCAACACAAAAAAGGGTTAATATGCAGAGGACAAGGAGATCTTTGCTTCACTCCTCTGATAACCCCTGACCTCTGTTCTTTAGCTGCTGCAATCAAGTAGGAAAATGTTAGCAGAGGTCAGGGGTTATCAGTGCCCGAGCAGTGAAGCAGAGATCTCTTTGTCTCCTCTTGTGTTGCAACATGTAAGAGAACATTGGGTCACTTACATACAGCAGTACATTAGCGGTTAAGCAGAAAGTAGTCTGCTCCTGCATCTATGTATTTAACCATAAGGGCTCCTAATGCGCCCTTAAAGTAAAATACATTGGACTGACAGAGCAAGCAGCCATTGGCTCTCTGCTCTGCCAGTCACTTTTGTAGCTGCTTCTGCCTCTGGTCACAAGATTTACTTTTTGGCCATATATATGCAGTGCTTTGTGGTGTGCGTAGGGGAGGGGGGCCCCGGACAGTTTTTTGCAGGCCCTTTAAATCTTAGCTATGCCCCTGGTGATACCGTCCATCAAAGACTGTGTTAGATCCTGTAGGCTCCCATGATGATGAAAAGAAATATGATTACTACCAGTTATCAATTTATTCACACATGTCCAACAGGAAAAATGGAATGTCACAATGTAGGATAAAGATATGCATATTATGTAGTAAAGATTACATAAAGTTTAAAAAATTATATATACGATATTGTGCAAACGTTTTAGGCAAGTGAGGTTGAAGAATTATTTAAACATAGAAGTGTGAATGGTTTCTTTTTATTCATTAATAAAATCCAGTCTAAAAGTCTAAATCATATTAGTATTTGGTGTGAACGGACTTTACAACAGCATCAGTTCTTCTAGGTATTTGCACACAGTGTATGCAGATTGTTCCAGACATCTTGAAGAATTAACCCCATATCTTCTGTGGATGTTGCCGCTAAGGGCCCCATTATTACACGGCCCGATAGGAGGAAACGAGCGCCAACCTGTCAAGTCAGTGTTCGCCTCCTCCTCGCTGTTTGTACTTGTGGTGTCCTACCACGGGTGTTGCAGTTTTATACACCCTTCGTAAAAGTCTGTACTTATTGTACTTGTGTGGTGATGAAAGTAGTTGTTGATGAAAGTAGTACTAAAGTTTCTCCGCTAGGTGTTGCTCTATAGGTTTTGTGTATTTGGAAGCTGCCCAGCTGAAGAATGTAAAGGGTTATTGTTTCTGTATATGTTAAACGAATCTGCAGACCAGTAGGAATCTGTTTTTCTTCTCTAGTATCAACTCTCTCCTTATTTCTTCTATTGCACTCTTCACCCACTCACAGTCACATGGGAGACAGGAAGAGTAAGTCAGTCTTAGCTAGAACCCCGCATGGGTAGGATGCAAGACAGCACACCTCTAACAACTTTCTTCTCAGTAACGCTACACAGCACTATGCACTGTTAAAACCCTCTTAGGAGATGATAAGCCAGAGACAACCTCAACCCACGCCGTGGACAAGGAGAAGTAACAGAGCAGGACAGTATCCACAAAAGCCACAGAAGCTAGGAACTGATCCAAAAAGAGCAAAGTTGCGCAAAGCCTAGGAACTCTATCGCGCAGCGCAGGTGTCAGCAGGGAACCTTCAGTATTCCGCTCATCCCAGATAGCAAGGTCTGGGGCCTGTCTAACCCTCTAGGAAGGTTCAGCCGAGGCTAGTGGGCATAAGGTGGTGTGGAGACTAATTTAAGGTCAATACACAGGTACAGGTGTTCTTCTTCTTCTAAGTATCCTACTTCATCCTCCAACATTCCGGCAGAGCACAGTACTACCTGGGTTGGGACTCTCACAGCATCCTCCTCTCTGCTACTCTGCTTCTTGTATAACTCAGTACTCAGTCGCCACGACTGTATCCTACACTGCATCCTACTTCAGATTCGGTATTGTCAAGTATTTGTTTGCAATTATTGTCAAGTGTATTATCAAGTGCTTTATTAAGAGAAACCTTATAATCGTGTAACCTTGCCTCAAGCACGTATCTTCTTAGTAAACCAAGCTTATTTAAGTTAAAGAGACTCCGACCTTCCACCGACGCAGCATACACCATAACCTTGGGACACTTCTCCTTTCTGTGGGTGGCGGTTCTGATAGTCCGGGAGGGTCACTACACCACTCTGGCCATCCGTGATCACACTATCCCAAGGGACCCCGTAGCAGCCGTCAGGACACTGACCACAGGGGAAAAAGGTACAACAGGCGAAAAAGCAGGCGTGCCCTTACACCTGTGTGCCCAACTGGCACTGACGTCACAATTTACCACCCCAAGGTCCGGCTGTATCTCGGCCAACCACCTCCAGCGTGGAGTCACACCTAACCACCTAGCAAAAGACCGGCCGATCCTCCAATATGACATCACACCGGGGGCTCACCACATACTATTAAACAAACGTCCCCTCAAGCGGGTAGGAGCAGGAGGGGGCCGTGGGGAGCTGGGGGAGGGGCCGCCCGGACGATCTTTAGATTTTGTGGCCCAAAGAAGACAGCAGTGGTCTGCTGCCGCCATTCCTATTACAAGGGGCCGACTTACACCTGACTGTCGCTATTATTGTCGGAATTTTAGAACATGTTGAAAGACAACGATCAGTCAACATCATGCATGTTGGCTGACTGTTTCCTTTCAACATGAGCAATTACACGAAATGATTATCAACTTGAATGTATGTCCGATAATGTTTTGTGTAACAGGACCCTGGCATCCTTCTGTCTCTTCATGTTATTCCAGACAGACTCAGTGGATAAATACTCTGTGGTGGCCATATCATCACTTCCAGGACTCCTTGGGGCTCAGTTGCCCCTAGCAACCAATCAGATTCCACTTTTCTTTCCTCGCAGATTCTTTGGAAAATGAAAGGTGAAATCTGATTGGTTGCTAGGGGCAACTGAGCCAGTTTCACTTTACACCATGTTTGATAAATCTCCCCTATTGTTCTTTTTTACACTGAATATAGTTCTTAATCACACTGGCTATAATGTTTAGGGTCATTGTCCTGGAGCCATGAGGAGAAATGTAATGCTTTTTTTCATGCCTGCCTACAAATTTGCACAGTATTGTATAAAACACTGAACAAGGCGCAGTTCACGCTGGCATTAGGGTTACCATATACCAGAAGAACCTTGTCTTATTTTCTTTAGCTTACATGTACTAAAATGTATAGTTTAATTTGCTTTTTAATACAGAGGGGCCCTACAAACATAAGCTATATAAAAAGCAACATACTTTTTGACAATGGGAGTTAATGGCCAAAATTTGTAGCTATACATTGGGAGGTATTCAAGGCGTATATGGCATATGTTCATGGATATGACGTCAACAGGGCACGGGCACGAGATGTAGAATGTCTTTGCCATTAAGCTTAGACTAAATCAACAAAATCATGAAGTGTAGTACCATAACTGAAAATTACTTTTTTTTACAGTTTTTTTCTATACTATTTATACATATAAACTATAAAATAACATTAGTTCTATAATTTGCCGTCAGATGGACTGTGCCAAAAGCATTCCTCTATGTTTCTGTAAAGTGGAGCTAAAAAAGTAAATCTATGGGTGCCATATTACTATATTGCCGTATTATCAATAACAATACCATGTGTATGAAGACCTCAGACGCAACAAGGCACTGAACCATAAGTTGACTGTTTACCGTCACTTTAGCATTCACCATTTCATACCTTGCAGAATTGTTAGAAATATATAAAGAAAATGACAGAATTCACAATAACACAAATCAGAAGAGAAGAGGCTCCCGAGCTACTGCTGGGCGATGCTGTAGGCAAAAGCCGATTGCTATGATTTCCTTAGGAAAGCAGGATAATTGTAGTGGATGATACCTTTCACTGGCCATGTATAATAGATGAGCAGCAGAGCGGCCTGCAGTACGATATCTTCTTAAACATTAAGCATCATAACTGTAAATCTCTGAGATCAAACATGACTATCCCCAGAAATGTGTTAAAGGTTTTACAGGTTTATCTCATAGTATCAGCTTTTTACTGTGCAGTTGTAGGAACTTCATGCAGGCTCCATCACTGCAGAGTGCTTGAGGCCTAACATATCCCATTGTGCCAAAGTCTATGAACAAACTAGCGGCAGATGTTTCCATTGTAAGACTTCCCTACTGGAAATGAAGATTAATGTAGATCAGGTTTTTAAAGTATATGAGGGAAATGCATTTCCCCACTATGCTTCTCTACTGTATATGCCTCTGAAAGAGGACATGTCACCTCCCCTATGGGTCTGTTTTAGTGAATTCTTGTATTCTCTGTGAGATCTCATTTCTGGAAAATGTCATCTATGCACTTTTCTTGTTCCCTTCCTCTATTAGTCTTCCTCAAAATATATGAATACATTTGACATCTATGGCTTATTTAAAGAGTTGTGTTGTGAATTTTTTTGTTGTGGTTGCAGAAATCAATAGTACGGGCGATTTTAAGAAACTTTGTAATAGGGTTTATTAGCCGAAAAATGATTTTTTTATCATGAAAAAGCAGTTTATAGCTCAACCCCCCCCCCCCCCCATCTTCATTGTTCTCCTATGGAGAGAGGGGAAAGAGACACCAAAACAGGACAACAAACAGTTAATTAAAAGCTACATTACCCTCTGTCCTCTCTCCTCTGATGTCACCACTGACCTATCTGACCTCTGAATAGCTCCCCTGCTGAGTAATCCTTTCTTCTCTGTTTTCTGCTGCCTACATTTCTCCTCTGTCTCTTTTCCCCCTCCCCTCTTCATAGAACAGACAGTATGCGTCTGATTGAGATTTCCTGATTCTGAGCAGTGGATGACAGAAAGGAGAGGAGTGGGGGGACCTGGGAAAAGGCTTTTTAAATGCAGATAATGCCATATTTGCCTAATAAACCCAATTACAACGTTTCTTAAAATTGCCTCGACTATTAATTTCTGCAAAAAAAAAAATCACAACAGTGACTTTTTAAGTTATATCCTATTACACAACACCTTTGGGCTGGGTTCACACTATGTAATAATGTAATATGTAATGAATTGTCTTTCATAATAATGTCCTTTGTTTATTCAATATCAGATGTTATTTGTACAATGACAGCTGTTGTTATGAACGACGGGCGTCAATTATACATAATGGTAACCTTGCCTCAAGGTGTAACTATCATTTTTGAAAACTATTTACATGGCATAGAGTTATATCAATCGCTTTGTGGTCAAGGGTGCTAAGACTCCCGCAGCATCACTTAGCACCGCCCACATTGGTGCCATAAGCCCGGCCCATCTGTGACATCCTCTGCGTCTAGGCCCTGTCCCTCGGCGGCCATTGGAATGTAATGACCTAGAGGTGGTGTGGCCTAGACCTGAGGGGGCAGGGCCTAGATATAAATTATGTAAATAATGTGTTCGCAGTGGGTTCCCAATACGAGTCGCAGTTTACACTGACAGAAGATTGTGACTAGTGTTAAGCAAGGTTGCTAAACTGTTCGGGATTGGCAACGTTCTCTGAACACAACCTATGGTTATATCCATGTTTTACTGATAGGCTTAGGTGAAACTTTACTTCTCCAGACAACAGCAGGCAAATGCTGAGTGTTCGGAGAATGTTGCCGAAGCTGAAAAGTTTGGCAACTTTGCTCAACATAAATTGTAACATCTGTCCACACACAGACGCGATGACGTCATTAATCAGCGTCAGCACTACAGGGAAAGAAGGAAGTCGCCTGGCTGCTGTTTGTGGCAGTGTAGGTTGGTATTTTTTTCACCACATACCTAAAAAGGGAGGTAAGTGGTGATGCCTAGAATCACCACATACCTCCTGGGATCTTGTGGTACACAAAGTTGCATAGAGCATCGCTGTGTACTGTGCTGAAGCCGGGACTCCTGTCATACTGACTATAAAGCACAGTACAGTGCACAGTACTTGTCTTATAGTGATTTTTTAATAACCACTTGATGTACACTCTGGCAGAGATCATGTCTACATATGGCTAGTGAAATTAAAACTAAGCTGTCTACTATATTAGGTTACCTTGGATATTCTTTAGCTAAGGGGCCAGGTAGGGCTGAACAGCATTTTTCATCATCAGGTTTTATTTTGTATTTTTCGTTGAAAAATAAAACTTTTTTGGATGGTTTCATAGATACCTTTAGAGGTGTCTTTGGCGCAAAACATCATCAACATCAATTTTTTATCCTTCATTAAATGATTATTATTTCTAAGTATTTGATGATTATGTTACATGTAAGCCACATCTACTGTACTCTCACAATATACAGTGGGCTGCTGAAGTACTTAGAGTTGTTCTCATTATTATGAGGCCATACTTGCCAGCAATAGGTATGTGTTCCATTATGGAAACCCAGTATTTACATCCAGTACAGGCAGCCAGGATTCCATTTGAAAAGAATCTATTTAGCACATAATTTCAATATTTATACATCAGAAATTACACACAATTCTGGTTTTCTTAAATGCTTACAGTGATCTGCATCTTGGGATGGTGTCACATGGCGGCCTGCCACTGATATTACTAATTGCAGCTATACACATTACTGGGTCTGAATAGAATTTGGTTGCCTACATATAAACAGGACAGTAAGTGGTTAAGTACAAATACTGTAGGGGTGGGGACAGTAGGAGTACAGCAGTCGTCTAATCCTGTTAGGGTGAAATCCAAAATAAGGCTAATACATTACTTAGAGAGAGTCTGCTACTTTACTGTTGTTATCTTAATCACTTACGTTGTGTTGTATATTTCTAAATTAATAAACCCAAAATTGCATTTTAAGGGCAATCAGTATTGCCATTTTCTATATAGTATAGAGTACAGTATAGAAGTAGCTCCAGTCAATATAGGGAAAGAAATAACCCGCCCGGAAAGAAACAATTCCACCAAAATACAGTTTAGAAGTCTTTTAGATATATAGAGATGAAGAATTGCTGCTGAGCAGGAATGCCAAAAAAATGACAACTGTACAAAGTTTTCTCTAGAAACATGCCGCCACCATCTTGTGCCATGTGGCTCTAGGTGCTTCTGAGTGTAATGTACAATAGTATGGGAAATGCCATATAGGGGTAATTATAGTGTTGGCTATACTATTTGACCTACATTTTTGTACTGACACTGTTATGTACAATATCAACAAAGAAACACCAATTTGTGTATACAATAATGCCCTAATGTGTACAGAGGTCTGCAAGCCAATAATACAGCACAGAAATTATACTCAGGATTAAGGGGCTGATACACTTTAGAAAAAAAGAGAAAATTTCTCTTACCTGTAATTTTACTTTCCTCGAGTCTGAAGGCAGCACAACTGTGTTTTATATCTGTGCTGCCTGAGGACAAAGAGGGAGGAGAACATTTGTCTTACCTGTAATTTTACTTTCCTCGAGTCCAAAGGCAGCACAGATATAAAACACAGCTGTGCTGCCTGAGGCTGAAGAGGAAAAGTTGTCTAACCCTGCCAACTTAAGCGTTTTGGCTGACTGTTTAAAGTGAATAGTGGCCTCCCTGTTCCAAGAATGGTAACCCAATGTGAGAGCTGTCTGACTGTGGCTTACCCCACGCCACAAATGTGTGACTAGTATAATAAATGGTGGGGCATAGGAGGGATAAATCTAACACCTACTGGAGCACATTTCCCTGTTCCCATGAGTCCTCCAGCTAGCCAGTATAGTATACTGACATCTTCATTCTTGAACAGAAAATCATAGATTATGCAATAATGTCTAGAAGATAAAGAAACCCACAGCAGAAGAGTACTTACTGAAAAGTCATCTTCAGGGAATAAAACAAGATCTTTTAGAGGGTCGTTGGAATAAGTACTTTCTAGTTCTGTGATCGCAGACTCGTAATCCAATGGCTCTAAGAGTTTAGGCTTCTCATGCTGCAAAATAAAATACATGTTTATTTTAAACAGGGTGGATATGCCGAGACATAGCTATAAAAAAAAAATAAATAAAGTTCAGTAAAATAAAAATCTCAGCTATTAAATATTTTACTGTATTGCTTTTGTTATACCTATTAAATGCACAGAAACTTGCTGTCAGCTTTTATCTTAAAGGGAAACGATCAGGTTAGAAGCATCTAAACTGCTGATCCCTCCCTATAGCGCACAGAGTGTTGAGGATGAAGGTAAGTTTCTTACCTTCATCCTCTGCCCCACTTTTGTGTACTTTTTAGGTTAATCTATTTGCAAATAAGGTGGTTGAGTGTAGTGCACTGATCCACTCGGCCAACCCACCTAGCAGGGTACCTTCCTCAGTGCACTGATCGGCTTGGCCAGCCCATCCCTTCTGATGAGTATTCATCCCAAGTGTGGCGGATTGGTGCCCTGAGGGCAGTAGCCCCGCCCCCAGTGCACAAAATCATCTCATTATCATAGTACACAAAACTACATAGTACACAAAAATGGCACAGAGGATAAAGGTAAAAAAATTACTTTAATCTACAGTGCCCCATGCACTATAGGGAGATGGATGCTTCTAACCTGCTGACAGTTTCCCTTTAAACATTGTCCTCAGTGTACTGATGCCCCTCCTCTCATTCTCTATTTCAAAGGGGCTGTATTTAAGAAATCTTGTAAACTAGGACATAGTTACAGAAGCTAAATTATTCTTTAGTCATATTCTTCAGTACTACTGTGTTTTCCCGAAAATAAGACAGTGTCTTACATAAATTTTTGCTTCCAAAGATGCACTAGGTCTGATTTTATCTTTGCTTCCAGGCACCAGGGGGAGCTCTCCACAGTCCACAGCATAGCAAGGACATCATATGGTATGTTGACAGGCGACAGGATAACGGCAGACTATGTGCACCTCTACAACTGGTGGTAGGGGACAATGGGGATGGAGGAAGGCAACAGGCCTCTTGATGCCTTGCCTGCACATTTTTACATGTGACAGCCACGGAACAGAACATCGGGGTTCGCAGCAGGTGAAAGTGTTCATGTCCTGCATGCAGGTGCTCTGCAATGGACGGTGAAGGTAGGGGACAGCGGCGGTGTACTAAAAAGAATCACAGCTACATGCCCTGGAGTTCTGTTCGCTAGGCATGCTTCCAAACAAAAACTTTGCTAGGTCTTACTTTTGGGGGAGGCCTTATATTTAGCAATTCAGCAAAACCTCTATCTACTAGGTCTTATTTTCAGGGGATCTCTTATTTTTGGGGAAACAGTTCTCACTATTATCATGATTCAATGAAACTATTAATAGGAAGTGTCCTTTGGTAACCACCCATTCATTTCCATGAGAAATATGTTGGTACTATTAACTGGCATGTCATAATAATAAAAGGTGTACAAATCTTATTTGTACCTGGTCAGAATGTTATACAGTTGCTATTTGGGAGTATATAAAAGTAAGCAGTAAAAATGGCAACTTTTACAGCACTTCAAATGGAATTTGCCTGTATCAATTGTAAGAATACAAGACTAATGATAACTGATTTATGGCAAGTGACGATGTAGCAATGAAACCAAGTATATTGTCAAAGTGACAACCAACTGTATCTTTTACAACTGCAATTGGAAAACCAATAATACAATTTTTCCTGAAGCTTTGTTGTTGCTGATCATACAGCCTTTGAGTTTGTATGGAACACAACAAAAAAAAAAAAGTGTAATGGTGTAAAGTGAAACCTTTCATTTTCCAAAGAGTCTGTGAGGAATGAAAGGTGGAATCTGATTGGTTGCTAGGGGCAACTGAGCCAGCTTCACTTTACACCATGTTTGATAAGACCCCCTAGGTCTTTAACATGTAAGGATTATATCAGAATTAAAAATAAAAAGTAAACTTTTACAGAGTTGGGTACAGAAAAATGAAGAGCCCCCAAATATTTCTTACCCTCTAAGGGTGCCTTCGCACGTACCAGATCTGCAGCGAAATCCGCTGCAGATCCTGGTACTGTGCAGGTCTATGGGGTTACATATCTTTGCTGTGGATATGTAACCTGGCCCCTTTAACCCCCCACAGCCCTGGTGGTCAGCCAATCAGTGCACAGCCCCGCCGCAGCGCACTGTTTGGCTGACCACCTGGAGATGCCGGGAGGCTCCAAAGCAAGCAGGAGCCTGGAGCAGATGATGTATGCTCCAGGGCTGCCCCTGGCCCGGAGCATACATTACCTGCTCGTCGCTGCGACTGTGTGAGGCTCCCGGCTCCCCTCGCTCCTCATCAGCCAATCAGTGCTGCCTGTGCACTGATTGGCTGATGAGGAGCGAGGGGAGCTTCACACAGTCGCGACGCTGAGCAGGTAATGTAAGCTCCGGGCCGCCGGGGGTTAAAGGGGCCGGGTCACATATTTTCACTCCGCTGCGGGTATGTGACCCCATAGAACTTCACTTTACCAGGATCCGCAGCAGATTTCGATGCAAACTCGCAGCATGAAATCCGCTGCGGATCCGGTACATGTAAAGGCACCCTCTAAGCCATACCCTCTATATGCCCTGACATCTCTCAAAACTGCCGCTCAACTGCGGCTGGATGGCTACCTCAGAAGGAGGAGCCAGGGTGTGAAGTATGTGAGAAAACTGCCTACACACATGCACTCCTATAATATCTGAACACATTTGTAACAAGCAGTTGGGCAAATGGAACAGCGATCTGGGAAGGAAAAAAAACCCTAAATAACACTAATTTATGCTTAGCCCCAAGATCACACAATGAATCAGATTTCCTCTCCAGAGACCTTAGGGCACCATTTGGTTGACCGTTTTGTGGCCCTTTATATTACTCATCCCTATTACTGTCTAATGGCAGTAGGTCACCTATGTGGGGGATCTTCAAGCCCCATATCACCAGGTTTAGATTCATTCAGTGTCAAAGGCACTTCAATTACTGGTAAATACACGTACTCATCATCATCTATTAAGTATTAAGAGTGTTGAATCACTGGTACATTTTAAATTGAATGGTCAATAAATATGTTTTGTAAATATAAATATGTTACTTCTCTAGCAGTCAGCACCTAGATGTGAATGGAAGGGCGTATTACTGTCAGTGTACAACCTGCTGCACAAGTACAAGTTTATATGAAAGGTAATCCTATTATACTAGTAGGTGGAAGATTGAGATAACTGAATTACACAAAGACACCTCTATTGTTCTCTTAAAGGGGTACTTCGGAGACTTATTATTATTATTTTTGCTAATACAGTGGTGCCTTGGATTACGAGCATAATTCCTTCCGGGAACGTGCTTGTAATCCAAATCCACTCTTAAACCAAAGCAAATTTTCCAATAAGAAATCATAGAAATACAGAAAATTGGTTCCACACCCCAAAAATAATGATTTATTATTGTGAATAACATGTAAAACAGATGAAACAAACATTCAGAAACAGCAGAATATGATATTATAAGTTACTATGCAGTAATGGAGATGATAGGAAACACAAGGGCTGACAGAGACTGCAGGGAGCATGAAGGAATGAGCAGGGAATATGTGAGCACAGTGTAGCAGCACTCTCTGTCCAGGGAGAGAGGGGTTACAGCTATGAAGAGATTACTCCCACAGTCCTGTCCCCTGATGTAAGCCCCAGCCTGAAGTGGATCTGCTATGATTAGGAAGGTGAGGGAGACTTCCTGGGTCAGAGTACAGGGCTGTAGACCCCGCTATGCAAGCCATGCCCCTCCCCCACTCCTCCTCCCACCCAGTACTGGGAGCTCTTACACCAAAGCAATGCTCTTAAACCAAGTCACAATTTTGAAAAACTGTAAGCTCTTAAACCAAGTTACTCTTAAACCAAGGTACCACTATACATCGCTTCAAAAAAGTTATATTACTCTGTCTGTAATATAATTTTAGTAAAATTAATGTGTAATTTAATGTAAAGGGGACACAGGCCCTCTATTTGTGTAGGGAACTGCAAAGCTGTAACCAAGTGTTGCCAGACAGCGCTATACAGAGGTACAGAGCAGGGTAATGTAGCTATAGCACAGCCCAACAACCATTTAAAAAGGGAGCATTAATTGCTATCACCACTCACTGGGCAAGACCCATGAACAAAGAGAATGGTGATAGCAACAATTGTTCCAATAAAGAGGCTGCTGACCTATGCTATAGTAATGGGCAGCCTCCCCATATACTGTATATAAGAATATATACAAGGTAATGAGAACCCGCTCTGCATATCGTACAGTGCTTGCTCACAGCAGGGGTCTGGGAACTGCAGGGCTTAGACAGCCCTGCAGTTCCCGATACAAACGTTGGTGTCAGCAGAGGGGGCCTATAACGGCCCTTTATATGGTCCATCTGGCTTGCTGTAAAGCATATTTCTGAATACTGATCAATGCAGCTCAGGCAGGAGACCTGTTCCTATAATCATGTACAGTAAATAGAATAAGAAACTGAAAGCAGAGAAGAGAATAGGAATCAGTATCAGATCTTAAGTAGTGGTGATCTATCCCCTTTAAGTGATGGCTGCCGATTAGACCCACAGCCCTATTGCTTTAGAAGTTATGCCAATTCTTATATTGGAGATGGTGATTTAGTTATGAAATATTCTGTACAGGTCAGTGTTAAAGACATTTAAGAAAGAAAATGGTGAATACAATGAGAACTAAGAATGCGGAGAGGAGTCATGGAAGGATACATCCCCCTTCTGCATCTTTGGAATGTGCAACCAGCACATATGGCAAAGAACATTCGGGACAGTTTTGGCTCCCCTCCAGCACATGGCTTTCCTGAACATTAAAGTTAATATTGCATATCACAGCTTTTAAATTATTTCCCTAATGACGGCGCTGGTAAAACATTTAAGCACTTGCCATGTGCTTTTGCCATATGCGTTCATGAAGTAAATGGAAAATACAAGCAACCACTTTATGTTATGAAACAATATCATACTGGCATAGTGCAATTCCAATGTGTAACTAGTGGGATGAGCCAGCTGCATACTAAGACTGAGCAGAAAGCGTACTCCTTATAGTCCTAGTGCCCGCAGACCCTTAGGGGGTAACCCCAGGGCCGCTTTAACCAGAGGGCACATGGTGCACGTGCACCGGGCCCACTGGTTAAAGGGGCCCCCCCCCCCCCGAGCAGGCCGGCCGTTGCTATGTGCGACCAATGCGGTCGCACAGGGCTCCGGCCACCAGCCTGTCAGGGGGGAGCGCCATGGATGGGTAATCTACTTACCCCTCCATGGCGCCCCCTGCAGGGCCCCCCCCGTCCGCCGCTGCCCCCGTCCGCTGCTGCTGCGGCGCTTCAGCGCTGCAGCAGCAGCGACACTGACAGAGAGAGAGCCATTGGCTCCCTCCCTGTCAGTCACTCTTGTGGCCGCACTTCCTGCAGTCACAAGAGGCCGCACTCTCCCTCTAGCGCCCGACGTCACTGGAACGTCGGCGCGAGGGTAAGGGGAGTGCAGCCTCTTGTGACCGCAGGAAGTGCGGCCACAAGAGGGAAGAGAAGAGGAACGCGTGGACCCAGGTGAGTAACAGTGTTTGTTTTTTTCAATGTTATATAGCAGGGGGAGCTATATACTATGGGGGGGCACAGGGGGCTATATACTATGGGGGAGAACCGGGGCTATATACTATGGGGGAGAACGGGGGCTATATACTATTGGGGAGCACAGGGGGACTATATACTATGGGGGAGAACGGGGGCTATATACTATTGGGGAGCACAGGGGGGCTATATACTATGGGGGAGAACGGGGGCTATATACTATTGGGGAGCACAGGGGGGCTATATACTATGGGGGAGAACGGGGGCTATATACTATTGGGGAGCACAGGGGGCTATATACTATGGGGGGCACAGGGGGCTATATACTATGGGGGGGCACAGGGGCTATATACTATGGGGGGGCACAGGGGGCTATATACTATGGGGGGGCACAGGGGGCTATATACTATGGGGGAGAACGGGGGCTATATACTATGGGGGAGAACGGGGGCTATATACTATTGGGGAGCACAGGGGGGCTATATACTATGGGGGGGCACAGGGGGCTATATACTATGGGGGAGAACAGGGGGCTATATACTATGGGGGAGAACGGGGGCTATATACTATTGGGGAGCACAGGGGGGCTATATACTATGGGGGAGAACGGGGGCTATATACTATTGGGGAGCACAGGGGGGCTATATACTATGGGGGAGCACAGGGGAGCTATATACTATGGGGGAGCTATATACTATCAGGGAGCACAGGGGGGCTATATACTATGGGGGAGAACGGGGGCTATATACTATTGGGGAGCACAGGGGGCTATATACTATGGGGGAGAACGGGGGCTATATACTATTGGGGAGCACAGGGGGCTATATACTATGGGGGAGCACAGGGGAGCTATATACTATGGGGGAGCACAGGGGAGCTATATACTATGGGGGAGCACAGGGGAGCTATATACTATGGGGGAGCTATATACTATCAGGGAGCACAGGGGGGCTATATACTATGGGGGAGAACGGGGGCTATATACTATTGGGGAGCACAGGGGGCTATATACTATGGGGGAGAACGGGGGCTATATACTATTGGGGAGCACAGGGGGCTATATACTATGGGGGAGCACAGGGGAGCTATATACTATCGGGGAGCACAGGGGAGCTATATACTATGGGGGAGCACAGGGGGCTATACACTATGGGGGAGCACAGGGGAGCTATATACTATTGGGGAGCACAGGGGAGCTATATACTATTGGGAAGCACAGGGGGCTATATACTATTGGGGAGCACAGGGGAGCTATATACTATGGGGGAGCACAGGGGAGCTATATACTTTGGGGGAGCACAGGGGGCTATATACTATGGGGGAGCACAGGTTAGCTATATACTATTGGGGAGCACAGGGGCTATATACTATTGGGGAGCACAGGGGAGCTATATACTATTGGGGAGCACAGGGGTCTATATACTATGGGGGAGAGCACAGGGGGCTATATATTATGGAGAGCACAGGGGGGCTATATACTATTGAGGGGGAGCACAGGGGGGCTATATACTATTGGGGGAGAGCACAGGGGGGCTATATACTATTGTGGGAGAGCACAGGGGGGCTATATACTATTGGGGGAGAGCACAGGGGGCTATATACTATTGTGGGAGAGCACAGGGGGGCTATATACTATTGTGGGAGAGCACAGGGGGGCTATATACTATTGTGGGAGAGCATAGGGGGGCTATATACTATTGGGGGAGAGCACAGGGGGGCTATATACTATTGTGGGTGAGCACAGGGGGCTATATACTACTGGGGAGAGTGCACAGGGGGGCTATATACTAATGGGGGAGCGCACAGGAGGGCTGTATATAACTGGAGGAGCACATGAGGGGCTATATACTACAGGGACACCTTAAAACTATGGAGGCACAGAGGGGTGTAACTATGTAGGAGTACAGAGGGGTGTAACTACTGTATAGGGGTACAAGGGACCTAACTACTGTATGTGTTGGAGCCTAAAATATTTGTCTGGCAGATTCTGGAGAGAAGATTCACAGCTAGGAGAAGACTTCAAGGTGGCCCAGGCTGGATGGAGAGAAAAAGAAAAGGTGACAGACTCTGATCGGAGAAGACGCCTCCGGTGAGTCACTGGATGTAACTTCACTCTGTTATAGGCTTTTACTGATAGGGGTCATGGTATGGCGGTATTATGTAATGGTATCAATGGTGATATCTTTCTGTTTTGTTTAGTGCAGTTTTTATGTAATATGTAATCACTGAATGGTGGAAATAGTGTTATAAGGTAACTACTGTATGTATTGGGGCTCTTGATACAGTGTGGGGGCAAATTCAGTACATTATACAATGTGCAGAAAGGTAAGGGGGGGCCCACTCTTGAGGGCTGTGCACTGGGCCCACCAATGTATTAAAACGGCCCTGGGTAACCCTGCAATAATCTATGCAGGGACTGCTTGGAAGAAGTCTGCCGTGGAATCCTTGGCATGGATTTAGCATCAGAAACTCTCACCATTTGTATGTATTCCCTGGTGCTGATCAATTTTCTTGGCAGAAAATGCAACAGCTGAGATTTTCCAAATATGTCTATGATCTTCTATCTGACATTTCCTAGGTCGTATTCCTGGGACAGCCCTGCCTGTGTTCTTCTGCGCTAATGGTTTATGAACTGGAAATTTATACAATTCTCCATTTGAAACAAATACATTTCTCGGTAGGCAATATGCAGGCCAATTCTACCACAAATCCTAAGAAATAAACAGCTGGCCAATTTTTTATTTCTCTATACATTCTGTAAAAGATTGATTTAGTATTCACCAACCAGTCTACTGGGTATAGTAATGAATTGACAATAATATACGTCTGTTACTATGGGTGGAAAGTGTTTGCTTATTGTTAGGTGAGCTAATACTAGCAGTTTGGTTCCTTTCATTCAATGTAAATGTAATCGGAAACAAATCTCCTACTATACATAAGAGGAATAATACAAATACAAGACAATTAAGTCATCAAGTCTAAAGACCGCTGGGATGATGAACCAGCTGAAATTCTGTGCAGTCTACCACAGTGGTTTGTGACTGGCTCCTCTTGTTACACAATAAATGTGTCACTATGTAATACTAAGTACACTTCCTTAAAGTGACCCTGTACCCACAATCTGACCCCCCCCCCCAAACCACTTGTACCTTCGGATAGCTGCTTTTAATCCAAGATCTGTCCTGGGGTCCGTTCAGCAGGTGATGCAGCTATTGTTAAAAAAAACTTTTAAACTTGCAGCCCTCTGTCAAATTGGCGTGGTCTAGAGTGTCTATGCCCTATGATTGCAACACCCCTCTGTCCCTCCTCCCCGCCCTCTTCATCATTAGGAATGCCACTGGAACATTTTCTCCTATTCATCACCTCTGTGAATACTGCACATAAGCTGGATCGTTAAGGCACCTGTGCAGTGTTCAGGTGATGAATAGGAAAAATCTTGCCTGGGGGCATTCCTAGTGATAAGGAGGGTGGGGAGGAGGGCTGGAGGGGCGTTGCAATCCTATGGCACACACACTCTAGGCCATGCCAATTTGACGCAAGTTGTTTTTTAAGACAATAACTGCATCACCTGCCGAACGGACCCCAGGACAGATCTTGGATTAAAAGCAGCTATCTGACGGTACAAGCGGTTTGGGAGGGTCATATTGTGGGTACAGAGTCACTTTAAATGATAGGTTGTGATAAGAAGGATAACTGGGGGGGGGGGGGATCATATTCCCACGAAACTATGCCCACACATGATGTCCAATAGCTGAACAATGTTGCCGGTATTGAGTGGTTTTACCTGCACATGACACTGTTCAGCTATTGGACATTGTGTGAGGGCGTAGTTTGGCCCGCCTGCTATGATTGGGATATACACCTGCCCCCTCCATGTCTTGGAACCTTTTCTTTCAAGATATGGAATCCCGGAAGTAAACGCTAGATTGCAGAAGGCTTTAGCCATCTTTCACAACAAACCTGAATACCACAATCACAACAGACTTAAAGATAGTAACCTCACACCATTGGTCAACAGGTAGCATGGACCAGTCAAGACTTATACACTTCTATAAAGCAACAAGGCAAAAATATTACAGTTAAAATAAAAACAATTACAAAAGTAAAATGGCAAAAAAACTAAGTCATTTTAGTGATCAAATTGGGTCCACTGTGTCACTACAGTGTACATGGCTATTATTTCCTCCACTCCACCATTGGGGATCTATAGTGCTCTGCACATAGGTGGCTTTCAAAAGTTCAAGGTGCTGGAATCTCATCTCATTTACCAAAATGATTTGCAGACCCACTCCAACTTTTGAGAGAAAAAGGGGTGCTACATAGCACACTGTGAGTGTAGGTTATGAGTCCTCTGAATAGACCTGTCACACATGTCACGTGTGTTGACTTTTATTGGCAGAGGCCTGAATGTTCAGACACCGACTAATTGCTAGAACATGCTGGGAGAAGAGCGCAGTTGAGCACTTCTGTCCCTGCTTTCTGTGTGCCTGACACAATAGCTTCCTATTGACTTACGTTAGGAGTATATCTCGATTACGTGCACAGACCTGAAAGAGAATAAACTTAGCTTAACTCTTAGGGGACCCAGCCAGTTTTCATTTTTGCGCTTTCCTTTTTTCCTCCTTGTGCATAAAAGGCCATAGCGTATGCATTTTTCCACCTAGAGACCCAGATGAGCCCTTATTTTTTGTGCCACTTATTGTACTTTGCAATGGCAGATGTAAAATATGCTGTGAACCCAGAATAAAACTAATATGTGTGGGGAAATTGAAAAAACAAAACAAAAAAACAACACATTGTTTTTATTTGGGGGGAGTTGTTTTTATACCATTCACCCTGGGGTAAAACTGACTTGTTATACATGTTCCTCAAGTTGTACCGATTACAACGATATGTAACTTGTATAACTTTTATTTTATTTGATGGCTTTTAATAAAATTAAAACCTTTTTAAAAAACATATGTTCCTTAAAATCACTCCATTCCCATGCCTTTTATCCTTTGGTCTATGGGGCTGTGTGAGGTGTCATTTTTTTTGCACCATGATGTGTTCTTTCTATCGGTACCTTGGCTGTGCATATGCAACTTTTTGATCGCTTTTTATTAAAAAAATTTGAGATGTGACCAAAAATGCGCAATTTAGCACTTTGGAATTTTTTGGTGCTTAGGCCATTTACCGTGAGAGATCAGGAATGTGATAATTTATTAGTTCCGGCGATTACGCACGGGGCGATAGCAAACATGTTTGTTTAGTCGGGATCAGCGCCATTACGGCGCAGACATGTCAGTTTTCTGCGGCTGCTATTCAGTCGGTTCACCGACCACATGCTCCATTTTGTGCAGCGGGAATTCGCCCGCATCCGAATTCAGCGGCAGTAAAGATCATCTGGGATCCGGGATGATCTTTTCTGACACTGGCAGTTCTGTGACCTGGACAGTTCACGGAATGGCCGGTCTCTTACTGAGTAGGAACATGGCCTTCAGGTAGAAGAATGAGACCTCTGGAAACTAGGAATCTGTGAAACAAATTTACCTCTTTACTGAAAATCTCTGTGCAACAATACAGAAAGCTGTATCCTCTGAGAGAGTTTACAGCGCGAACCCTCTCTGCCGCGTCTATTAGCCAGCTAGGCCCAATTGGTGCTCTGGCTAATTGACCATTCTTGACAGTGGCATTTAAATGGCTTAAAAAAGCCATCGCCTGGGGTCTAGTGGCAGGATTGCCTCCCCGCGATGCGATCATAGCTCCATCAGCCCATAGTAATTGTGTACTGATCTCATAGATCAAAGCAGTACATATGTACTGCATTGATCACTATGAGAGATCAGTACAGTTATCATAGAAGTCCCCCAGGGGGGATTTAAAAAAAAAAAAAATAATTAAATAAAAAAATCTTATCACATAATAAAAATGAATAAATATATAAAAAATAAGCATATTTGATATCGCCCTGTTGCATGAACTATTAAAACATCTAATTTCCGATCTCGAATGGTAAACGGTATAAGCGTAAAAACCCCCAAAATTACTGTTTTTTTTGTCACGTGACATCCAGAAAAATTCGAATAGAAAGTGATCAAAAAGTTGCATATATGCAAGCAAGCTACAAACAAAAAGTACAGATCATGGCATGTTATAGGCGTTACAAGCGACTGACTTGATGAGCAAAGAATTTTTTCACCACAGGGTAAACTGCATAAACATGACCCCCCCCCCCAAAAAAAAACAAAAACAAATAAACAAACAAATATTTACTTTTATTTCACTGCGCAAATAATTTTTGTTAAAGGTGTTGTGACTAGAGATGAGCGAACCTGCCGAGGCTATGGCTATGGCTGTATCCCAGTTTTCCAGGCGGTTCTCCGGCTGTATCCAAGCTCTTCACAAAGGCTGCAGACAGCGGGAATCAAACGCCGGGAGTTTAGGTTCATATGAACCAGAACCTCGGCAGGTTCGCTCATCTCTAGTTGTGACGCCTAGTCACTAAGGCCTCTGACTTATTTCAGCATAGAGTTCAGTGATGCAAGAGAGTCCTTGCACTGTTAGGCCCTGTTGCCACATTTACCATAATGAATACAGCCAAAACCATGCCCCCATTTCTTCACCAATAGCTGCACGATGTTGCTGATAATCCAGGCAAACTTATACAGTTATTGGTGTACAAATGGTGGGTGTGGTTTTAGCCATTGGTTCCTTTCCACATGGGAACGTGGCCTTCCCTCACTTGACTAGCCAATTTTTCATGTTTGGATTGTGAGCAGATGCTTGAGTAAAACTTTCCTTTCAGCGTAGCATGTGGGCAGCCTAGTAGAAACCTCCTGAATAGTGATGAGCAACCCCGAACACTCTGCATTTGACACCCGGTTGCTGGAGACAATGAATGCAGCTCTAGGGAGTCCCAGCAAACATGGATACAGCCGTAGGCCTTCTCCAGCCCCTGGAGACAAATGCTGAGCCTTCTGCAAGTTCACACATTACTACTCCTGAATCCACACATTGCCATCACTGAATATGTGGCCCTGATTTGTCCTTGAAGTGTCACTGTTGTTATAACTAGAGATGAGCGAACCTGCAGAGGTTCGGGTTCGTATGAACCTGAACTCTCGGCTTCTGATTCCCGCTGTCTGCCCGCTCCGTGGAAAGGGTGGATACAGCCGGAGGACCGCCTAGAAAACTGGGATACAGCCTATGGCTATGGCTGTATCCCAGTTTTCCAGGCGGTCCTCAAGGTTGTATCCACCCTCTCCACGGAGCGGGCAGACAGCGGGAATCAGAAGCCGAGAGTTCAGGTTCATACGAACCCGAACCTCGGCCGGTTCGCTCATCTCTAGTTAAAACCTTTAAAATCTAAATCAACAGTAGATGTCATATAAAGCACGTTTGCAATATACATTCATTATTTTTTTTAGTTATCATGGAAAACACGGCACTTCCTGTGCTGACTGTTTTTTTTCTCAAAGATTCAGAAAACAGGAAGTCCAGGGTATCCCAGGTCATCTGAGCGCTCACAGAGAAAAGGCAGTCATGTGACTGACGGACACATTGAGCCGTGACTCTCTGTACTGGCCGGAATTCCTGTGATTAGTCTGTTTTTTCCAACCAGCACAAGTCAGAAAATCTGCCTTCTGGAGACTGGACGTTAATTTGTGGTAAGTTCAGCTTTGTTTTACAGCATGATAACAACAACAAAAACAACAACAAAACAAAAACAATGAATGTAAATTGCAAACTTACATTATTTTACATGTAGGGTTTATTTAGATTTCGAAAGTTATAACGACAGTGACACTTTAAAAGTAGTAACTCAAACAGGCTATAGAGTAACACTGTAGCTTAGTTACTTGCTTTAGAAGGTTGTAGGGAGCTGTAAAGTGACTAGGCCTAGGGCTTGGTGTGAGACTTAAAATAGCAGTACACAACAACACTCACCCACACGACAATTGTCATAAGGATACCAGGACACTGCATCTATATGGATACCAGGACACTTAATCCTACTTGTGGCTCTCAAGCCACAACTATGTGGCAGCTGTATTTTTATGAATTTAATATACATTGTACTGCAAGCGCACATTATACACAATATGTAATAATATCTGTAATCAGTGTAGAGATGGAAATACAGTAGGTGTAATACATCATATCTTTTAACCTCTGATCACTGACACAATAGAGTACAGGGTTGTGGAATCAATCCTTGCATGATATTTGGTGCTATAGCTTGTGAGAAGTGTCACTGTCTGGGCCTGTCCCAAGCAACTGCATGGTGTAACATTAAAAAACATATGCTTCTGTCCTGTTACTAGTTATCATGGTGAGCAAATATCTCTGAGCTTCCGTCCTAAGATTTATGAATGACATCATGCAGCTACAATATATCAGAGTGAATCATGACACATAAGCTGTGAAAAAAAACCCATGAATAGGTCCATGTAAAAGCTAGAAGTATTATGTAAGAGGAATTTCCCCACCAAACAGGGACAGGCTGGCCCAGTGCGGCATATGCCCCCCCCCCTCCCAAGCCACTCCCCACGACACCAGTTAAGGGTCCTATAAAAGCAGGGCTACTGGGATGGGTAGCTGCTCTTACAAGTTCACTGAGGGAGATATAAGTGACGGGACCTTTAGTTGCCATTTGTAAACTTTTAAAATTGTCTTTTTCATAACCAACTGGTAACGGATTATATTATACAGTACCTTTAAAGTTGGTGACTGGCAGCACTAAATGTACAGTCACTTCTATCTCCCCAGCATCTGTCTGCTGGGATCTACCTGTACCACTCTGTACCTGTTTTTGCAAGAAAGTACCTGTGCTTTTTTTTGTAATCTTGCATAACCCCTTTAAGAGTTTGTTCAACCTTAAATCTGCAACATCAAATTCAGAGCAGATTAAGGATGCCTTTACACATACAGATTTATCTGACAGATTTTTGAAGCCAAAGCCAGGAACAGACTATAAACAGAGAACAGGTCATAAAGGAAAGACTGAGGTTTCTCCTCTTTTCAAATCCATTCCTGGCTTTGGCTTAAAAAAATCTGTCAGATAATCTGTTGATGTAATAGGGCCCTTGGTACAGTACATGTGAATGTACCCTGACGATTGGTCGCTACTCATGGGCCAGTGTTGTGTGCTTTCCCCCTAGGCTAAAATTTGCAAGCAAGCTCCTGCCAACAAATCCCACTATATTATGATCAGCTGTGCCAGGTGTATTTGTAGCACAGTTACGTGTAATAGCGGTGCGCGGCCGGCGACTGAAGATATACATTACCTATCCACGCTCCAGGGCTGCTGCTGCGGTCCACTTCTACCCGGGTCCCGCACACTCTAGCTTCAGAGCGTCCTATCTGAGCTGACAGGCCGCTCTGAAGCTACAGCGCGCAGGACCCGGGTCGAAGGGGCCGCAGCAGCAGCCCTGGAGCGTGGATAGGTAAAGTATACCGTTTAAGCAAGGGCTGCAAGGGCATCGATAACGATGTTCTTGCAGCCCTTGATAAACGATTATCGGGCCATGTAATAGGCCCAGTAAACGAGCACCGATCTAGCAGATCAGCGCTCGTTTACATTTGTTATCGCGCCCCTATCGGCTCGTCTAATAGTACCTTAAGCAGCATAAGACATATCTAACCTTTCAGACCACTCAGGCTACTTCCACAGTCTACTAAATGAATATATTTGCAATTATGTTTATTTGGAGTGTAACTTGGCACCAGGGTCAACAGGAAGTAGGTGCCAATCAATGAAAGTAGATTGTGCCACCAGCCGGCTACAGCCTGCAGCAATATCACATACTGATGATACACTCCATGGACTTTTGTTAGGTATACATTCCATATGATGTCCATGCTCTTGCATTGCACCTGCTTGCAGCAACAGTGATCTGGCCACTGAACACACCGCATTAGGAAAATAATGTTCCCTGCAATATCCCATATACATAATGCAGCACGCATAATGCACCTAATCTTTTAGTCAAGGAGCCAACCAAAGTGCATGTACACTTTATACATTAAAAGAAATGTATAGGTTAGTGGCTTTCCATCTGATATTAGGCTTCTCCTTTCTGCTACTTTACAATGACTTAACATGATTTAGCTTGCCTGGGGTATTCCTAATACTGGAAGAGATGGAAAAGGGGGGACATATAAATATGAAATAGTGATACTATGAGAGGTACTTGAGTTTAGATCTAGAAACAATTGAATATAGATGTATAGTAGGTATGAACCTTGAGTTCATGTAATATAAAAGTAGCAATGTATTTGCTATATTAGTGAATACAGTATATACTATGGGTGTTAGTTAATACAAATTTAGATTTTTCATCTTTGATGACACATGCATCACAGCTCTAAGTACCAAGCCCTGCTGTCTTATATAGCTGCAACACACCCAAGAATCCAAACTTCCTACTTAACAAGACTTAGCTCTAGACTGTCTGAAACGGAACTGTCTGATAACCACAGAAAGTACAACGTTAAATGTTGTATATGTCTAAAATGTTATACAAATGTCCATGCAAAAGACTACTTTTTCCTGTGCCTATACGTCTACCTTATACACTAATTCTGCACAGAAACCACATTGTCTATGCAACTATTATCTTTATCTCAGATGGGGACTTGTTTCCTTACGATAAGATCAGGTTAGTCGCACCCAAAAACATGTAAGTATAGGAGCTAGAAGGCTAATGGTTAGGCTATGTAGATGTTGTTTGCAGTAATAAACACTATAAGGCCCCTACTCTGTAAGAGTAACCCGAGGAACATATGTAGTAACTCCTACTGGCCCAGATTTAGTGATCAGTGATCGATCGATCGATTGATCTATCTTCAGATCTCAACCAATACAAATATAGTCTCTCATTAAACATATATGACTCAAGGTTTTCTACAAATCTGTGGTTTATGAAGAAGGTCTAAATCAAACACAAAGATAGAGAAGAAGTTAATAATTGTAAGGTAATAATTGCCATCACCTACACAGCTCAGTCTTGGAAGTCTTCCTTGATGGACTCTTCTCATGGTTTTTTTCTTCTTCCATGTTTCTGGGCATGGCTCCCTCCTGAAAACTTTCCCCTTTAAGCTCATTGTATTGAGGAGCACAGTCTCCATAGACGAGTTGCATGTGAAGCCCTTTGCCTTACGTACAGCTATGAAGAACAGAAACCTAAGTAATACACTCACAAAAGGGAAGTATAATGTAGCCTCATACTGAAAGGAAGAAGCACTGCTCACACCTTCCAACCAGACCAAAATTTTACATCTAAGCATACAGACTCAACATAGCAACAATATACAGCTGAGTAACAAGTATCTGCTGTGCTCTTATAGAGGAAAGAATAGAACTAGCACCTATGTACAGTATTTGCCTCCTTCTGGACGGCTTCCATTAGTGCATATTTGCAATACATATCTGTATAATGCAGCAGAATTCAATCACAAAATGTGTAAAAGAAAAAGGAAAACATGGCATGGGCCAAATTTACTGGGGGTTTTTTTCAATACTCTTTATGCTTTCCTCAACAGTTCTAAAATGTATCGAGTAAACGAGAGTGGCTAGGGGACCTATAGGCTTACTGAACTTCATTATATATATATTATATACATATTTATAGCCCTTTTTATGATTTAACTTTTAGGTCGGGTTTACACATTGTAAAATAAAAAAACTAAAAAAAAAATGGCATAAAATAGGTATAAAAACAGCATTTTTAACCTAATAATATGTCTATGGAAAAGTGAATGGCACACATTGTATAAAAAATGTCCATAATTCCAACATTTATTCATTTTGCAGTGTGTAAATACAACCTTAGGCCCATTGGGTTGCATTTTGCACATGTACATATAGGTAGTAGCCTAAAGTATCCCATATAATGCGTGTTCCGTTCATTATTTCTATTGAGACATTACTGAATGATAAGTTCCCCTTTTTCTGCTAGGTTGTCTATTTAGCTGTCTCTTAGTTATGCTTTTTCCTCCCTATTTTACAATCTCAATGTAAGCCATCACATTCAACTTTCACCAACTACTGAACAGTAAATCTGTCTAGATCCACATTAACACACAGGTGGGAGATCTACTGCTTCATAATACAGATGTACAGGGCAGGACTCTGAAAGTCTACATGAGAACTCCTTTAGTAGCTGTGATGGCCACTAACTGGGTGTTTTCTAACTTTCCAGAAAACAAATGTAATTAAAGAGGTGAACATATCCTGAAATTATAAAGCCCCATTGTAACCCAACCTGTGTCGCCTCCATTACCAAAGTGATGCTGCAGTTCTGAACTGAAAGAGAAGTCACAGCAAGAGCAATTCTATGTACGGGGAGGATGAGTAAAAGATTTATCTGATGGCCGAACAATTGTTTGGCCGTCAGTTATTGTGATACATTCAGTCCATGTGTGCGCACCAACTGTGCCCTCTCGTAGGTCTGAGGGGACCCAATCCAATGTAATTCTCCACACAAGTGTCTACAGTGTGTATGCCTATCGAGCAGACTTGTAGGGCCACCTCTTGGTTCCTGTTTCACGTTTGTGTAGTACTATAGGCTGGAGATCGGACAGTCCAGAATGCCAACTTCGAGTAGATCGGTACTCCAATCTGCGGTGCAAAAGATACCCACTCTAATGGTTGTTTGCTGAATCCTGATTGGTGCTGCTGCTTTGGACATTGAGGAAGGTGTAATTTTTACTCACCGTAAATTCTCTTTCCTTTAGTCCAAAGCATCAGCACATATGTTTCCCACCCAATAAAATTGTTATATAGTGGACCTTGAGGACTGTTTCTTGTAGTCGTTATAAATATACGTTGAGGCTATGCAGTAGTAGTTGTTATATAGGTTGTGCAATTGCAATTAAATTGTTAGTTGATATGATCCATCCTATCACTGCAGGAATTGGTGTTGATGCTTTAGACTAAAGGAAAAGTGAATTTACTTTATTCAGCATATACAACTTGTTTTATGTAAACCGAATGAATGTCTGTGTAATTAAATTGTTAAACCCTATAAATATTCTGCATTGTGACTACCCAGGAAATCTGCTCCAATTCACTGCTTCCTGTTGACTAATTGACTAAAGTAAAATGCTAAGTAGGGATGAGCGAACTGGCCGAGGTTCGGGTTGGTATGAAGCTGAACTCTCTGCTTCTGATTCCCGCTGTCTGCCCGCTCCGTGGAGAGGGTGGATACAGCCGGAGGACCGCCTGGAAAACTGGGATACAGCCTAAGGCTATAGCTGTATCCCAGTTTTCAGGTTTATAAGGGTACATACACACACCACATGTGCAGTAGGTTTCACGCTGCGAGTTTCACAGTGAAATCTGCTGCGATACTGATTTCTATTACAGTGTATGGCGCTCCATTCTTGAGGCGGATTTTCATTCTGCTGGAAGAATGTATAGTGCCATAGACTTGTAAAAGACAAAGCAAACCATTAACTTAGATTGTCCCGGTAACGCTACTAGCGGTGCCCGGAAGATGCCAAAACGCTCCCTTGCCTTGTGTTCTCTGTCTTCTGTAGAACATTTAGCTGCTGAAATGAAGTCTATTATTTTGGCGCATGAAACAAGCAAAGAGCCAAGAACTATTCATCTGGGCTGTGACTAGTCATCTGGGCTGTGACTAGTCATCTGGGCTGTCAGCGAGCTCTGCAGGATGACTGACAGGAAAAGAGGTTACTTAGAAGCCTCTTTTCCTGTCAATCATCTCAGAACGCATCCTTTTTTTAACGTACACAAAAATTCAGTCTACCACGTTCTTGTGTACATTAAAAAAGCAGATGCGTTTTTTAAATAATGGAAGTCAATAGAAAAACGAATCAAAATAAATGCACACAAGTGCAAAAACGTAGCGTAAACCCAGCTTTAGTAAATTCAGTGGGACCTGCGCCCGCTCCAGAGGAGGTGTAGGGGGGGGGGGGGGGCGCTTTTTTCAGAGTCGCCCTGTTGCCAAAATGGCCTACAAACTGCCCTGGTGCAGCATAGACTATTATTAGAAAATAATGGAGATGTTCTTGTCTATGCCTTCTGCTTCCATATTTTTGCTAATGTGATAGGCTTTGTTTTCTGGCCATACTAAATGATTTGACCCCACTAAAAGGATTTCCTAATGCTGCCTACATTTCCCACCATTGAGAAAGTGGCAGCTCTATAGCTGGTGCTGGATTTGCCCCTGCTGAGACTTGTATGTGGGTTGAGAACTGAACTGTGTGCAGTTTTGATGCATTTACTTATTCAAGGTGTGGTTTTTTATATTGCTATGAGGAGAAGGTGATTTGACTTGTAATCACAACTGAGGTGTTTTATAAAAAAAAAAATAAAGGTCTCTAGGCTGTCTTTCCAGTCTGACACAGTGCTCTCTGCTGCCACCTTTGTCCATTTTAGAAATTGTCCAGACCTCTCCTGCTCTGGACAGTCCCTCTCATGGACAAAGGTAGCAGCAGAGAACACTGTTTCTGACTGGAAAGAATACAACCATTCCTGCAGGACATACAGCAGCTGATAAGTACTGGATTACTTGAGTTTTTTTTAGTAGTAATTTACAAATCTGTATAACTTTCTGACACCAGTTAATTTCAAAACTATTTTTCTTTCTCAGGAGTACCCTTTTATTACTGTACATCCGTTAAGGTGATCCCTAATTCATTTGAGTTTTTTTCATGCAGATCTGTTACAATGCATGGAGAAAAAAATGCATGTGTCACATGTGGCTTTTGTTGCAGATTTTTTTTGTGGAACTCACAAATCCACAACATGATGACCATTTTAAGGCTATGTTCACACAACGTATGTTTTCGTAAAAGTACGGCTGTTATTGTCATTGGCAACACCGGACGTACTTTTCACGAAAACATACGTTGCCTATTCCTCTATGGGATTCCGTCCGGAGCTTATACACATAGTATATCCTCCGGCCGGGATCTCTCGCAGTGCCGCAAACAACTGACATGTCAGTTTTCTGCGGCTGCTATTCAGTGAATAGCGGCCGCGGAAAGCCATGTCAGTGCACACTGTAGAGCGAGTGGATCCGGCCACTCACTCCATAGTGTGCAGTGAAGCGTTCTGATGCGGGTGCGCGGGGATACGCCTGCATCAGAACTCTGCCGACAAAAAGATCATCCTGACGGTACCGCTCTCTTACGCTGTAGAAACATGGCCTAAAGCTGCAAATCTTAATTTAAAGCGTAACTGTCATGTTTTTTTGTAATTGCAGAAATCAGTAGTATAAGCGATTTTAAGAAACTCTGTAATAGGTTTCATCAGCCAAAAAAGCCTCCTTCTGTACTCAAGAAGCAATCTCCCAGCCTCCCCCCCTGACTTCTTATCTGTGCATTATCAGGCAAACACGTCTTCATTACAGAGAAGCCAGTGAAGACGGGTTCTGCTCTCTCCATTGTAAGTCTATGAAGGGGGGAGGGGCTGAGGAAGATGAGGGAGCAGGAAGAGGTGACATGAAGGTCAGCTATTTGTAGACTCTCTGGGCACCTAAGACGCTGGATTCTGGGGTCAGAAAGGTCAGTGCTTATCTATGAACTTACTGAGAGAAGATTGCAGGATGTTGTGCTCTGCAGGACTGCTCCGTGCTCACTCACTCCTAACAGCCCCTCCCCTCTCCATAGCCACATAATGGACACAGAAGTCCTGCTTCTTGTGATGTGAGGGGGGAGGCTGGGAGATTGCTTTTTCAGTACAGAAGGAAACTCTTTTAGTACATAAAACCTATTACAGAGTTTCTTAAAATCGCTTGTACTGTTGATATTTAATGTTTTCAGAAAAATGACCCTGAAATGACAGTTACGCTTTAAGTTTTGCAGCAATTTTGACCCATGTAAAAACAACCAAAGATGGATATTGTTTCTTTCTCTCTAGGCCACAGCATGGCAGCAGCAGCAGCAACATCAAAAGGATTTATCATTTTTTACTCACCCTTCTCAACATTGCTGCCCTAGGCACAGGCCCTCAGGTGCCTAGTGCCCAATAGGGTCTGCTGGGTTCACACTGCGTGTTTGCAATGCGTTTAACGTATACGGTTTATGATAAAAATGGATGCAATTGTGTGTCATCCGTTTGGATCTGTTTTTCCATTGACTTCCATTATAAAAAAAAAAATGGAGTGAAACGAATTCATTTTTTAAACGGACACAAAAGTAGAGTTAACTAAGTTTTTCTGTCCGTTTAAAGTAACCAATTAAAGATGAAAACGTTGAACGGATTGCAAAAATGCAGTGGGAACCCAGCCATAGTAGGCCAGTTTTACACGTACCACATCCAAGCAGATTTCACACTGATGTCCCTGCTTCAGCCACAGGTAACGTATTAGCCCGGCAGCGGTGAGTTAGGTGGAAAGGGGCTGCGGAACTCGCAGCATGAAATCTGCTGCAACGTGGTACATGTGAAACTGGCCTCAAGCAGTATGTCAGGTGCAGGTTCTAGAGATTTTACCCCTAGTGCCATTATTACACCTGGGAAACTTACCTGGTGCCAAAGAATTGTCACACAATTAGAGATGAGCGAACCGGGTTCAGGTTCGAGTCGATCCGAACCAGACTGTTCGGTATTTGATTAGCTGGAGCTGCTGAAGTTGGATAAAGCTCTAAGGTTGTCTGGAAAACATGGATACAGCCAATGACTATATACATGTTTTCCACATAGCCTTAGGGCTTTATCCAACTTCAGCAGCCACCGCTAATCAAATGCCGAAAGTTCGGGTTCGGATCGACTCGAGCATGCTCCAGGTTCGCTCATCTCTACACACAATATATACCTAAAATGGACCAAAGGTGACATTTCATCATTTAGGCCCATCTAGGTCTAATGATCCAAACTAAGACCATTATAAATCTCTATGATGCTTCTCAGAGTTATTAGATAAGCAGCTGGACCGGGAAATGTGACTGTATTACGCATATGTGAAGCCTCCCTTAGCAAAACCCTGCTACAAAGAATCCCATGTAATGTTTGACAAGTCATTAGCCAGCCCACAGCTTCCTGCAGGAGATCATTTCACGCCCTTTATAAATGGAGCATATGTCTGCAATATTCCTGACCACACCAAACAGAAGAACATCCAGTAGCTATGTAAATGTATGCACATACACACCACTCTCCACTCCACATCTACTGCTGAATACAACTAGCATTGATTTATTAAATGTATCCTATTATATGGCAGCACTGATGCCACATACATACATACATACATACATACATACATACATGGCACGTGCACTCTACAATTAGAATTGGCCAGACTGCTGATTTACTTCCTTCAGTTTACTATCTCCAGATGTCCGGACGGACACACTACCAGCTGCAAAAATGTGGCACTAGTGCCAAGTGTGTTCCCACATTATGCTGCAATGAGGCGCCCACAAGTTTCTTTTTTCTTTTCCTTCTAAAGGGTAATTCTAGTGTATTGTGTGTGTTCTGGGGAAGTCTATAAACTGCAGTTAGAAACAACGATATGCTATAGATAAATATTATAATATTACAAGGTCTATATATGTGGGTCTGACCTCTGACCCCACTGGCAGGCCGGACAGGGCCAGGAAGCTCTCATTCTCTAGATAGGTGTTGCCTCAGAAGCCGGACCCACATCTGTCAGACCTTTATGGAATAATCTGTCAATATGCTATAAATTGTTGTGTTTCACAAGATTCATCTTTCTACCTCTGGGATGGTGCGACTTTGTGCTGCTGTTAAAATATAACACAAAGGGTTTAATAAAAAAATTTAAATGAAAAAAAAACGATTGGCAAAGAAAGAGCTTATCAAAAGCAGAAAAAGCAGCTATGTAGGCAAGCCAAATGAATAATAATATCATCATCCACCCAATGGATAAGGAGGGCTGATCTGTAAGTAGGGATTATCATAAAAAGAACCGTGTGCATGGGATATGGTAACCCATTAGAGCGCACCCGCATCAGAGCTTCCCATAGCCCACAGTGAAGCAAGCGTCCGGAGCCACTCACTTCATTGTGTGAACTGACCTGTCAGTTTTTTCCGGCGCCGCATGGGATCCCAGCCGGAGCGTATACGATGTGTGTACGCTCCGGCCGGGATCCCATTAAAAATAAGGCTATGTTCCACCCTCAAAACTACGGCCGTAGTTCTGCGGCGAGAACTACGGCCGTAGTTTTACGTAGTGTGAACATAGCCTAAAAGTTTAAAGCTCTATGGGTGCACTGGGGGTGTTAACAGGTATGTAATCAGGGCACCGTAAGCTATTCAATGATAGCAAAATCTCATTTTTGTAGGGTTGACCACAAATTCTTCATTGTTTGATTTTCTAGGATTGTCTTAATGCCTTGTCATCAATGGAAGGGCTGAAAAGGTTGTTGCTATCAATCATAGCTTCACATATCACCTCAAAATATCAGAGATGGAGCAGGATTAAGCTCTGCCTTATCCTGTGACCAGGGGGGCAGAAGTAGTATGATAATGTTAATTTCCAACCATGTCAAAGACTGCACCAGACAATGTCCAATGTACAATGACAAGCAGTGTTCAGCAAATGGTCTACATTGGCCTTCACAGCTACATTGTCCTTAACACTATTAGGCTATGTTACCACACAGTATTTTTGCTCAGTATTTTGGTCAGTTTTTTCAACCAAAACCAGGAGTGGTTCGAAAACACAGAAAGGCTATAAAAGGTTTAGAGGATGACCGCCATTTAATGACAAATAATTGCCGTTATTTTAAAACAATGGACGTTATTTGCCATTATTTGCAGTTATTTGCGGCTATTAGTGGGCACGGTCCAATCGCCGTGCCCGCTAATTAGGTAATTGGATGCAGCTGTCAAAGATGACAGCCAGGGCTGTGGAGTCGGTAAGCTGCAGCTCCGATTCCAACTCCGACTCTGACTCCTGAATTTTATCAGGACCGACTCCAACTCCGACTCCTGAATTTTATCAGGACCGACTCTGACTCTGACTCCTCCTTCATAAATGGCCGGTCATATACCAGGGGGGTTATTTATCACACTGGCTCAGCAGCTTCTCCCTAATGTCTTACATGATCCTGGGGTGACTTCTGAGGGAATAAAGGAATACTGTGTATAAGGCTACAAACACACTTGGCGGGTCTGCAGCGAGTCTCCTTGCTGCATATTTGCAGCGAGACTCGCTGCAGATCCCGGCCCTATACTTTCAATGTTAGACAAAATCGCAGCAGGGATGTACATCCCTGCTGCGAGTTTGTCCCCAGCCCGCCCCGTTAACCCCCCGTCCGCCGGAGCATATACTTTACCTGATCCCGGCTCCGGCTTGCTTCGGCGGTTCCCGGAGTCTTCAGCAAGCCGGAGCCGGGATCAGGTAAAGTATATGCTCGCTCCAGTGCCCGCCCGCAGCCCCGGCCATCTGATCACCCCCCGCAGCCCTGATCGCCCGCAGCCCCGGCCGCCTGATCCCGGCTCCGGCTTGCTGAAGACTCCAGGAGCCGCCGAAGCAAGCCGGAGCCGGGATCAGGTAAAGTATATGCTCCGGCGGACGGGAGGTTAACGGGGCGGGCTGGGGACAAACGCGCAGCAGGGATGTATATCCCTGCTGCGATTTTGTCTAACATTGAAAGTATAGGGCCGGGATCTGCAGCGAGTCTCGCTGCAAATACGCAGCAAGGAGACTCGCTGCAGACCCGCCAAGTGTGTTTGTAACCTAAAGCAGATTCTCCTGTGTGTGCAGTGGATGCAGCCAGTCTCCAACCTCCATGTCCTGAACTACTCACAACTAGACTAGACGGAGCAGGTGGTCTTTTCCTGCTGACAATCTTCTATGTTTCTAACTAAATATTCACCATACTTAAAGAAACACTGCTAACAATGCCAGATACCTGTGATATAGAGGTCAGCCATAGTGATAAACAGGGGGTCACACATAGTGATATAGAGAGGGGTCACACACTTAGTGATATAGAGAGAGGTCACACAGTGATATAGAGAGTGGTCACACATAGTGATATAGAGAGGGGTCACACATAGTGATACAGAGAGGGGTCACACAGTGATATAGAAGGTCACTGTGGGGGCACGCAATAGCACGCACACACACAGCCTGCTGCAGCCATAGCATACACACACACACACACAGCCTGCTGCAGCTATAGCACAGACACACAGCCTGCTGCAGCCATAGCACACACACACACAGCTTGCTGCAGCCATAGCGCACACCACACACACACACACACACACTCGGCTTGCTGCGGCCATAGCACACATACACACAGCCTGCTGCAGCCATAATGCGCACACGCACACACACACACACACACACACAGCCTGCTGCAGCCATAGCACAACTACACACAGCCTGCTGCAGCCATAGCACACATACACACAGCCTGCTGCAGCCATAGCACACACACACAGCCTGCTGCAGCCATAGCATACACACACAGCCTGCTGCAGTCATAGCACACACACACACATCCTGCTGCAGTCATAGCACACACACAGCCTACTGGAGCCATAGCGCACACACGCACACATGCACACACACAGCTGCAGCCATAGAACACTGAAGAAAAACACACAATCTTCTCCAAAAGAGAAAACACCACACTGAGGACAGAGGTTACTGCTACACTACTTATGTCTTCTCCTCCTCCTCTATATTACACAGGATATCTTCATATTACACTGCTGCTCATATACAGTCATCCAGCATCCAGGAAGAGAACAGCACAGATATCCCCCCCCACACAATGGACTCTTCCAGCTCAGAAACAAACTGCCAAATAGTGACCGATAACTTTTCCATGACCACCCTTATCTAATAGAGCCAGTGTCCTATTACTGATATATTCCCCAACCACCCTTATGTAATAGAGCCAGTGTCCTATTAGAATGTTGCTCATAGTATATATTCATGAGCAAAACTTGTAAAATTCATATCAAAATTCATTTCTACATTTTTTTTTAAGATTTTTTCAAAGCTGGAGTCGGTACTAGCTCCGACTCCGACTCCAGCCAAAACTAGCTCCGACTCCACGACTCCGACTCCACAGCCCTGATGACAGCTGCATCTGATTACCTTATGCAGCCATTCCCTGGTGTATAGTGGGGTGGATCGCTCCTCCGGGACATTGTCCCAGTGGAGCAATCCACACATCCGGCTCGGGCCGGGGTCTGCGCCGTAATGGCACTGATCCTCGCTCGGCACTCGATTGCTTCCGGCTGCAGCAGCTGGAAGCAATCCATAGCCAATTTCATTGATCTATACTGTATTACTATACAGCACAGATCTCAATGAGAGATCAGTGTGCATATACTAGAAGTCCCCCAGGGGGGCTTCTAGTATAAGTGTAAAAGAAAAAAAAGTGTCATTAATAATAAAAAAAACCCTCCCCTAATAAAAGTGTGAATCACCCTCTTTTCCCATGTTATTAATAAAAGTAAATAAATAAACATGTTTGGTATTGCCGTGTGCGTAATCACCCGAACTATTAATTAATCACATTCCTGATCTCTCACGGTAAACGGTGCAAGCGCAAAAAAAAAACAAAGTGCAAAATTGCGCATTTTTGGTTGCATCAAATCCAGAAAAATTGTAATAAAAAGCGATCAAAAAGTCTTATATGCGCAATCAAGGTACCGATAGAAAGTAAACATCATGGCGCAAAAAATGACACCTAACACAGCCCCATAGACCCAAGGATAAAAGCGCTATAAGCCTGGGAATACAGCGATTTTAAGGACCATATATTTGTTAACAATGGTTTATATCGTGGCAAATACTTGTAAGTGATACCTTTAACCAACAAATGGTTTGAATTTTTTACAAGCCATCAGATAAAGAAAAGTTATACATGTTACATATCGTAATCGTAACGACTTGAAGAACATATATAACAAGTCAGTTTTACCCCAGGGCGAACAGTGTAAAAAATACCCCCCAAGTAAAGGAAATGCGTTTTTTTTTTTTCAATTTCACCACACATTTATTTTTTCCCTGCTTTTGCAGTGTACTTTATGAAAAAATTCAGCCTGTCATTGCAAAGTACAATTAGTGGCGCAAAAAGGAAGGGCTCAAGTGGGTTTCTAGGTGACAGATTGCAAGTGCTATGGCCTTTTAAGCACAAGGAGGAAAAAATGAAAATGCAGAAATTTAAATTGGCCCAGTCCTCTAAGGGTTAAATAATGGCCATCCACTTGATTTCAATAGTGTGTGAACATAGCCTGTTCAGTGTTTTTAATCCACTCCTGGAGGCACCCCGTTGGCAACAGGCTAGAGATATCTGGCTATCCTGTGTTTTGAGACTCGTAACTGAGGCTCCACGGACTCTTGTTTTGCATATTTAAATTTTTGGGGGCATCAGTGGAGACTCTTGATTGAGTACTTCATTGGAATTTTTTTCGCTGTTCTCCTTGAGTTCAGTGATTACTGTGTTTTGTTGGTTGATTTTTCATTGCCCCAACTAGCCAGAATCCTACCCCACACTGATGAGGGGCAAAAACCCCGAAACGGCTGTCTGTGGGTGGAAGCCTGCCTTTGCAAGCCCTTGTCATGATCGCAATACTCGCACCTTGAGTTAGACATTGACAAAAGGGGCCACCCTGTTGTTTCCCTGTCTATGTTCCAATACTCGCAACCGAGTGGGACTTAAGGGGTTATTTATCAGGGTGGTGTGGTGCTCTCCCCATCATGGAGGCACCCCGTTGGCAACAGGCTAGAGATATCTGGCTATCCCGTGTTTTGAGACTCGTAACTGAGGCTCCACGGACTCTTGTTTTGCATATTTAAATTTTTGGGGGCATCAGTGGAGACTCTTGATTGAGTACTTCATTGGAATTTTTTTCGCTGTTCTCCTTGAGTTCAGTGATTACTGTGTTTCACTCCTGGTTTTGGTTGCAAAATACTGAAAAACCTTTGCTCTCTATTATCATTTTTTACAAAAGTCTGTAATATAAAACACAGACATTGGGTCTTTCATACAATCCAAATGGCATAAACTATGATAACCTTAAGTTGAACTTGTCTTCTTCATTATCATCAACATCAGGTATAACATAAAGATTACGACTGAAACCTTATCCACTTGTACAATATAGCATGGTGTAATAACATAAGCCTGGAACATAATGATGAGACAATGACTAAAAATATAATAATAAGGAAACCACAGGTCATTTAAAAGTAATTGCTTAACCTTTGTCATGCAAAGCAGCCATCATATGTAGATAATACGTTAAATTACCCTATCAATGTCACCCATTGATTCTCCTGTATCTAAATGAAGGCATAGAGGAAGCACACAGGGATATTTCAGATGTTTGCATTCTATATAGAGCCCTGTATTAGGAAATGTGATGCGTAGAAAGAAGATTATAAGAATGGGTCATGTACAGTATACTTGTATTATCAGTACGCCAAGGTGTCAAACTTTTTGGGGATCTTGTTGGAATTGGGGACATGGAGGACAGCATCATACTACCCTTATGTGGAGAATATGGAAGGGAGTGTTTTCTCTTTAGGCTTAAAAATGGGACTTGCCACAAGAGGGCATGCTGCCCATGATGCCCTAAATAAAAGCTGTCAGCTACTTTAAGGCAATGTACTTCTTGGTGAGAGATAGTTCAGTTGGTGACATACAATTGCAATGCATTTTGCTCAGCCTACTTTGAGGGTATCCTTAGACAGAGACACTCTGGATGGTAATTTTGCGGAATTTCCCACATCTGGGCCGGGTTCACACTACGTATAACACCGGCCGTTCTCTGACCCAGCCGGTGTTACTGATGATCAACCCGGCTGGTACTGCAGTTCTTTCCAGATGATCTTCATTCCTGCTGAATTCGGATGCAGGCGCACCCGTGTGCGCACGCAGCCCTATTCACCGCTTCACACAATAAAGTGCGTGGATGGAGCCGCACACTCCATTGTGTGAACTGACATGTCTTGCAGTGGTGTCATAAATGACAATGGATAACTGGAAACATAACATTTATAGCAACAAATTCAGGCTCTGTTTAGGATCTTGTGACAGTCAGGTTCGACTATGGAAACCTTTTGCTGAGCACTTCTGTCCTGCCTCTGCTGTGAAGCGACACACTGGCCTTGGTGCCAGGGTAGTAATCTGGGGAGCCATCACTTACAACAGTTGGCCAACCCTTGTAGTGATACAAGGGATAGTGTTGAGTGAAGTTACCAAACTGTTCGGGTTCGGCAACATTCTCCAAACCTGAACGCTATGCCAGATGTCAATGTCTATGCCAGATTGCAACATTTCTGCAGATTGGCTGCCAAGTCACCTGATTTATTGCTAATCAAACATTTATGGCAAACCAGCTATGACAACCTACTGTAGGCAACATTTGTGGGCAAATGTGCCACAGCATGGTATATAGAATCTGTATGCCTCCATGCCCAACCATATCTTATTCTGTATCAAGGTTAGAGACAGGATAACTGGGCACTAGAGCCTCCTTTCAATTGTACCTGAAAGATTGCTCTAATTCTGTAATCATTTCCACACTCACAAACATAAAGTTTCATTTGATTCCAACAACATTTTGTTGGTGCATTATTTTTTGTTCCGACACTGAAAAACTTGGTAATGTGATGACATGGTGCCACTAATGTTGGCTGGTAAGTTATTAAAGAAACATATCCAGATTTAGGCTATGTTCACACTACGTAAAAAACATGGCCATATTTCATAACAACGGCCGTATTTGCACAAACAACGGCCGTTATTTAGCAAATAACGGCCGTTGTTTGTGCAAATACTGTCGTTGTTATGAAATACGGCCATGTTTTTTACAAAGTGTGAACCCAACCTTAGTATGATATTACAGGCAATTTTTTAAAGAATAAATGTAAATAAAATCTTTTACAATTCAACTCAGGAAAAAAATCTAAATCTGTAGTTTGTCTGTCCTTTAGCTATGGGGAAAATGTGTACATCCTGTTCACACTTTCAATGTACATAGTGGTGTAGCTACCAACATTATGTGGTTTTGCTGGAATATTAAATTTAGCCATTTTCACTGACGTGGTACAGCACGTCAGTCTTTATAAAAGATTATTTATGTGGTTGTTTTCTGTTCTGTTCAGAGATGAGCAATCATACAAATATAGACTCATGTAGGATTTCTAGTGATAAGGTGTTGCAACACAAATGCCAATTTTCATTGCACTGCTAAACAGTTAAAAAAATTAGAGGATTTCCTACTTCTTCCCCCAATACATGGTTGTAGATGTCCTGCCAGGTTAAACAAGAGAACAGAATAGTGGAGCTATTATTATCAGAGGTGCTGAGTTTGAGTATGTCAATATAGTAGTCTTGAGAGAGCTATGGGGACTCCTTTTTAAGGGTATGTTCACACACGTCGGCATTTCCTTGCGTTAACACAATGTGGGCTGTAAGGTAATGAAATAATCAATTACTGCAAGGAAGGGATGCAGTAACGCGATGAAATGATCCGTTACTGCAATTAAATGATACATTCACATTGTATTTTCTTTGCATCGTGCATGTGTGAACACAGCCTTCATAGGATGTTTTTTTAAGGCCGGGTTCACACAGCGTAAGACACCAGCCGTTCTACTGCAGTACCGGCTGGATAAACTTAATTTCTTTAGAATTGGGATGCGGGCGCATTTCGGTGTGTCGGCATTCCAATTACCCACAGCAGACAATGAAAACTGGGGTCGGAGACACTTTACATTGTATGCTCTGTTAGTTTTGTGCAGCTGCTATTCAACGAATAGAGGCTGCACAAAACTGACATGTCAGTTTTTCGTGCAGCTGCAAGGAATCCCGGCCAGAGTGTATACAGAGTATATACACTCCGGCAGGGATTCCATAGACCTCAATGCAATGTATACTTTCAATTAATTATGGCTGGTGTCGCAATTTGCAATTTAATTGAAAATACACGTTGTGTGAACTTAGCCTAAATAGGTATTCTGGGGATTAATTGCGCTCCAAGTCCTGTTAAACAGAAAAAACTATACTTACCTTCCTTGCCACCCTGCCACCTGTGTTCCTCTGGATTTTGGTTCCCCTGTACAGTACTTTGGGGGTCACTTTCCTACTCAGCCAATCAATGCTCCAGTGGTGCCATCTCAGCTACTGATTGACTGAGAGGCAATTCTCCATGCCGACTCCAAAAGTGCTGTGCAGCGGGACAGGAGCTCTGTGAGAACGGTGGTGGCAGGGGAGCATGTTTTTTTCCCATTTCTGAGCCAATTAATCCCAAGAATAAAATCTTCAAGTATAAAACTGATTTATCTCCTTTTATGTGTTATGAGCTGGCTTAAAAATACATATTCATCACCTTCCCAGGTGCATAATTTTCTTTTTATTACAATTTACTATTCATAGACGCCTTACTAGAATAATTAGGGCTCAGGAGTAAGTGGAATCTTTCCTCTACTTGCATTTTTAATGGTTTAGTAAATTATGACTTTCTATTATAATCTCTAAGTCTAAGAAGTACAGTAAGTCTCAAATAAATTGAAATGCAGTAGGTTCCTATTGGGAAGCATTTATACAAATGTGTAGTTATGTCCATAAGGGACATAATATGGAACATTTTTAAGAGAGATATCTGATAAAAAAACAAGTAAGAAGGAATCTAGTTATAAGTTAGAAATTACCTGACTAAACAGTCACTGCAACTGATTTGCAAGCAGTGACTGATCATAATGTGGGTGGTTTGGATGGCCTCCCAGTGTCCAAAGCTAGGGGTGAGGGGGAAATGGTCGTCCAAACCATCCACATCTGATCATAAACTGCTGGATGACAAGTGGCACTGTCCCACCAAAGGATCTGAGGGCCAAAGAATTATTGTGTTCAGTGTTTCTTGTTTTCTTTTCCTACTGTTTTTGTTTCCCCCCCCCCCCCCCCCCCCCCATTTACATAGGTTTGGTCATACGCAAGGGAGGGCGTAGCTGGAATCCTGGTTGGGTGGACACTCCAGGGCCCTGAGTACATTTAATCGGCCACTGTTTGCAAGCATTACCTATTAAATCAAATGGGCCTCCAATGTTTTCCATTGCCAACTTGCCAACTTTGGGAGCCCTTAATGGATGTGGACTCTCTTAATAGCGGCCAGTGACAATAATCCTCTTCTCTCAGCTGAAAACTCCCCGATGGGGCTTAGAACAAAGGCTTGTGTAAGCCAGTAACCCCTTTAAGGTTGTACTTCACAGAAGCTGAATGTAGAAATAAGTCTAGCAGCTTACAAAGTGAATCCTGAACCTGTGAAAATATTGACCTAATGGCCATATACACAGAGCGCTTATCAATGATTCCAACCTGAACCAGATGTAGAGGCTTTGGAATAGAAAGTAAAATATTTGATGTGAATGGAATTATTATTTATCTACCGCAGGATGTACGATAAAAGATTTCTCAATCTCTCTACTATAGCATTTGAATTATAGAACAAGATACATCAATTGTATTGCAAAAGACCCAAAAACCTCAGACTCACAGACCCAATACTCACAGTTTCAAGCGTGCCCTGAATACTCATCTCTACAGACACTTATAACATTCCCTAAACGTGTCTCCCTTTCTGCTGTACAATGGCTGGCTATTTGCAAATTAAGCACTTACTGCCTCTTGTGTGCCCCCCAGTCCTCCTAGTCTGTAAGGTCTTATGACACCCCAAGTCCTCCTAGTCTGTAAGCCTTTGTCTCACACCCAGTCCTCCTAGTCTATAAGCTCTTTTGTCACCCTCAGTCCTCCTAGTCTGTAAGGTCTTGTGTCACCCAGAGTCCTCCTAGTCTATAATCTCTTGTGTCACCCCAGTCCTCCTAGTCTGTAAGCTCCTGTGCCCCCCCCAGTCCTCCTAGTCTGTAAGCTCTTGTGTTACCCCCAGTCCTCCTAGTCTGTAAGCTCTTGTGTCACCCGAGTTATCCTATTCTGGAAGCTCTTGTGTCACCCCCAGTCCTCCTAGTCTGTAAGCTCTTGTGTCACCCCCAGTCCTCCTAGTCTATAAGCTCTTGTGTCACCCCCAGTCCTCCTAGTCTGTAAGCTCTTGTGTCACCCGAGTTATCCTATTCTGGAAGCTCTTGTGTCACCCCCAGTCCTCCTAGTCTATAAGCTCTTGTGTCACCCCCAGTCCTCCTAGTCTGTAAGCTCTTGTGTCACCCCCAGTCCTCCTAGTCTGTAAGCTCTTGTGCCACCCCCAGTCCTCCTAGTTTATAAGGTCTTGTGTCACCCCCAGTCCTCCTAGTCTGTAAGCTCTTGTGTCACCCCCAGTCCTCCTAGTCTGTAAGGTCTTGTGTCACCCAGAGTCCTCCTAGTCTGTAAGCTCTTGTGTCACCCCCAGTCCTCCTCCTAGTTTATAAGGTCTTGTGTCACCCCCAGTCCTCCTAGTCTGTAAGCTCTTGTGCCACCCCCAGTCCTCCTAGTTTATAAGGTCTTGTGTCACCCCCAGTCCTCCTAGTCTGTAAGCTCTTGTGCCACCCCCAGTCCTCCTAGTTTATAAGGTCTTGTGTCACCCCCAGTCCTCCTAGTCTGTAAGGTCTTGTGTCACCCAGAGTCCTCCTAGTCTGTAAGCTCTTGTGTCACCCCCAGTCCTCCTAGTTTATAAGGTCTTGTGTCACCCCCAGTCCTCCTAGTCTGTAAGGTCTTGTGTCACCCCCAGTCCTCCTATTCTGGAAGCTCTTGTGTCACCCCCAGTCCTCCCAGTCTATAAGCTCTTGTGTCACCCCCAGTCCTCCTAGTCTGTAAGCTCTTGTGCCACCCCCAGTCCTCCTAGTTTATAAGGTCTTGTGTCACCCCCAGTCCTCCTAGTGTGTAAGGTCTTGTGTCACCCCCAGTCCTCCTAGTGTGTAAGGTCTTGTGTCACCCCCAGTCCTCCTAATCTGAAAGCTTTTGTGTCACCCCAGTCCTCCTAGTCTGTAAGCTCGTGTCACCCCCAGTCCTCCTAGTCTGTAAACTCTTGTGTCACCCCCAGTCCTCCTAGTCTGTAAGCTCCTGTGTCCCCCCATTCCTCCTCCTAGTCTGTAAGCTCCTGTGCCCCCCCCTCAGTCCTCCTCCTAGTCTGTAAGCTCCTGTGCCCCCCCCCCTCAGTCCTCCTCCTAGTCTGTAAACTCCTGTGTCCCCCCCAGTCCTCCTAGTCTGTAAGCTCCTGTGTCCCCCCAGTCCTCCTCCTAGTCTGTAAGCTCCTGTGTCCCCCAGTCCTCCTCCTAGTCTGTAAACTCTTGTGTCCCCCCAGTCCTCCTCCTAGTCTGTAAGCTCCTGTGTCCCCCAGTCCTCCTCCTAGTCTGTAAACTCTTGTGTCACCCCAGTCCTCCTAGTCTGTAAGCTCTTGTGTCACCCCCAGTCCTCCTAGTCTGTAAGCTCCTGTGTCCCCCCAGTCCTCCTCCTAGTCTGTAAGCTCCTGTGTCACCCCCAGTCCTCCTCCTAGTCTGTAAACTCTTGTGTCCCCCCAGTCCTCCTCCTAGTCTGTAAACTCTTGTGTCACCCCTAGTCCTCCTAATCTGGAAGATCTTGTGTCACCCCTAGTCCTCCTAATCTGGAAGATCTTGTGTCACCCCCAGTCCTCCTAATCTGGAAGATCTTGTGTCACCCCCAGTCCTCCTAGTCTGTAAACTCTTGTAAACAGGCCCCTCATTCCTTTTGTATTTTTTATTTATTTAAATTATTCAGGTCTTTAATGTGTGTGTGTGTGTGTGTGTGTGTGTGTGTTACGTAATCCCTGTATTATGTAAAAAAAAAATTAAATAGCCCTTCAGAATCTGTTGGTGCTATACAAATAAATATTATTATTACTATAGTATAAACACAGCCCAGTAACTAAGTTCAGTCTGTAACCTGAACAAATACTTTTCCCCCTATAAAAGTGTTGTAGACTATCCAAGAAGCTTCCATTCATGTACTACATGTATCATGTGAATGGCTGCTACACATGGTTGTAAACCGTCTTTAAATTCCTGCACAGCTTATAAAAACTGGGGGCTTTTTTCCAATGTCTGAAAAAAAAATTCACGTCTGTGGATTTTTTTTTTCTCATTATAGGAACAAATTGATTGTAATAATCATCATTCGGCATTTGAACACCAGTGGCTGAAGAAGTTGGATGCAGCCCTAGGGAGTCCTGGAAAACATGGATACCACCTTAGGCCAGCTTAGCACTGCAATTCCTCCAAAGTCCTGCCCTGGGCACATGTTGGATTTTGTTATGGCTCAATAATTTCCACTATAAAATCTGTAAAAGCTCCACTGCTGGATTTGGCTGAAACAGACCAAACAAGCAATGGATCCTTGTAGATACAGTGTAGATGAAATGAAAACACATGTGTCGCACATACTGATACATATGAAGATATGACGGGGCAATCAGTTAAAAAAAGATGGTACAAATGATTGTATGACTGAGACACTGCTATTTAGCAATTCCACTGAGCTTGCTGATCCACATCTGATACCGAGAAAAGAAACCAGAATTATATCTCATCTGCTGAAGCAAGTTTACAGCAGTGATACGCATGACGTGACATCTTAAATGGGGGGTTTAATTTAACCTGATGCTGTAAACCTTTCCTGCACTCTGGTGGGCTTAGCTGGACGTAGACTGTGTATTATATTATCACTCTTCATTTAAACAGGTAGTAAGTAAGGTCCCTTTCATATTTTGCATGCTAATATATGCTGGGTTACTAGCTAAAAGATATTCTAACATATACGATGGTGAAGTTTTTATTCTTTATGGAACTAAAAAGCATGGTCTACAAACACAGTCACCGTAGGGCTATGTTTTTCCTATTAATATTGATGAATGTGGTATGCATTATCCATCGAAATACCTTTTTGCCAGTATTATGATGTATACTAGCCATATAGCCTGAAAAGGTGATGTGAATGGTTTTTAATATTAAACTTCCAATGCTTAGCCTGACTATAGGTATGCTGCCCCGACAGCCATCAGTTTGGTCATTCTTAGACATGTGGCAGTAATAAAGACTGGTGTGCAACTGGTCTTTAGGGGCTCGAATATTGGCAAATTAATGTTGGCAGGTAGGTTTGCTCCCAATAACTGACGCTAGTGAGCTGATTGGATCTTTACACACAAAAACATACAGACAGGTGAATTTAGATTGTGAGCCCTATTGGGGACATGGAGCAATAATTGGCAAAAACTATGTAAAGTGCTGCGGAATCTGTGTGCGCTGTACAAATAAAAGCATTATTATTATGATTATTATTATTAATTATGCAGGCCTAAAAATTCTTTTAAGTTGACAGCACATTTTAAGGATGTGTGACCGGCTATGATAAGAGTGAAAAGCCATATAAATAATCCATTGATTGTTCACTCAACTTTGCCTGCGCAACAAATGAACTGTGTAAAAGACTTCTTAAACCAGGGCTGATCTGTTGGATTGGTGGTAGTAATAGGCTCAGGTCAGCCCACATAAATATGCCTGTTTTGTTTGTTAACATGGTGAGGACAGTGGAAAGGTGGCGAACAACGCTCATAGGATGGGCCTTCCAATTAACAACACTATGTGATAGTGATCGTCTTTGGCTACATATCATACCTCTGTTTGAATCTCAATCCACAAGCCCTTACTCACAAAATAGCAGATAATATTAGCAAATCTCATCTTGTGGAGTCTATTTATTGAACAGAGCTTATGTGGAGCCTTGTATTTGCAAAGAATGTCATTGACTCAATGAACCTGGCATTAAGCAGCTATGGAATAAAAGGCTGGAATAAGATGAAACAGTAATGATGTATAAGAGAAGCGATCTCTTTTCTATGGTTCATCCATGTGTTAGTCTTCAGTATGTATGGATGTAGTAATTAGTGGTGGGGTGACACTATAATAAGTACGCAGGCTGTATCCTATCAGACAATGCTCCTGACATTCTATTATCTACACCCAGGTGCTGCTATGTCACTTGCTGGTGACACCGACTGCAAATCTCCAATACTGAAAGAAGCAACACCTTAGACCCACTTTACAAGGGTTTCATCTACTTACTAGAATCTAGTAGTGATTCTCAGCGTCAGGGTTATTAAGAAGGGTTGCAACGGGCAAAACTGGAGCTAGATAGACTATGACAGATTATAGGCTTATATTTTTAGTGCAGACCAAAATGGCTACGGGGCTACAGTCAGCTGGTGTTAGAGGTGGTAGGTGTTAAACGCCTAAGAGGTTATCATCAGGACAATCTGAATAACTGTGTTACAAGGAAATATCAAGTCTATATTAAAACGCTCTATGTAAGAGGCTGAGAGGTTGTATCTCATGCCCCTCTCTATAATACTACATTTGGATTCATTTTTGTGAAGATAATGTAAAGCTTGTCGGGGAGAATAACTTTGGGATACAGCACCTAAGGGAACGTATGCCTTGTTGGTACAAATGGTTGGAATTGTTGGTAGATGGTTGGAGATGACAAATTGGTGGCTTTTTTGCAATCTAAAGGCCGTATTACACAGCACAATTTTCTGGGGGAAGCGAGCACCAACCTGTAAGCTCAACCCTTGCTTCATCCTCGTTCCCTGCTTCTCACTGTATGTGCTATTACACGCACAGACAGCGAGAAGGGGGAAGCAGAGGAAGGCGTTCAAACGACCATTAGATTGTTTGGGTGGCACTTTGAAGTCAGTGATCTTTCAGCATGTTGAAAGACCACGATCAGCAAACATTGTGCATGTCGACTGATCGTTGCCTTTCAACATGTACTATTACACTAAGCAATAATCATCCTGAACGGTCGGTAATTAGCCAAATAGGGCAGGTAATCATTAAGTGTAATAGTGTCTTAAGACTTTTATGTGAGATCTCTGATATATTATTCATACCTTTAATAACTGGTACTTATGCTGTCATTAGGTGGGGGAGGAGCACATCTTATTTTGCTATGGAACAATGAGTTGTGAATTCCAGTTATGACCCTGACATATTTTTGAAAAGTATAAAAAAAAATACCAAGGGCTAAAAGGTTTGCATTCTATTATACTGTCATGAATGAAGAGATACACTTCCCATTTAACTCTTCCCGTTTAAATTTAAAGTGTCACTGTTCTTTGGGAAAACATTTGGCATGTCATAGAGACATGTCAAAAGTTTTGATCAGTCTGGGTCTGAGTGTTTACACCCGTACCAATCAGGAGAATGAGTGGGGAAGAGGACTGCACTGCAGCGTGTCCTCTCCCCGCTCTGTGTCAGAATAATCAGTTAGGCTCCATAAAGCTCCATTATAAGCCCAACTGATCACATGACACAGAGCCGATCGGTACGAGTCTGAACACTCAGACCCGGATATGTCAAAAGTTTTGTAAACGACAGTGACACTTTAACCCCTTAACGACATCGGGCGTAAACTTACGCCCTCGCGCCCTGGTACTTGGCGCATCAGGGCGTAAATTTACGCCCGATGTTTCCCCGATCGCTGCGTGTTCACACACAGCGGTCGGGGAAGATGGCCTGCTATAAATCATAGCAGGCCATCTTAGCTTCACGGCACGGGGGGTGGTTAACACCCCCCGTGCTTACGATCGCCGCTATAGGCTGATCAATTCAGATCAGCCAATAGCGGCGATCGGAACCTTTCCGGGTCATCGGCGACCCGATGACCCGGAAAAAAATGGCGGTCGGTGCTGTCCGAGGACGGCACCGACCGCCATTACTGTAAAAAGTAATGGTGATCGCCGTGCCACCGGCCCGATCGCCGTGAACGGCCGGCCGGCCGTTCACGGCGATCGGGCCGGTGGCTCGGCGATCAGAGTCCCACAAAATAGTAAATACCTGCCCTGGACCCCTCAGCTAGGCAGCCGAGGGGTCCAGAGCAGGTATTTGTACATTACTCACCTGTCCCGGGCTCCTGATCGGCGTCTTCCGGGTTCGCGGCATCCTCGTCTTCGTTCGGGTCTTCGGCTTCTTCCGTGACGTCACGTTCGGCTTCTCTCGGCTATTTTCGGCTCCAGCGTCGGCTGTTTCCGTATTTTGCGCTCTGCTGCCCTCTAGCGGCTGATAATGTGTAATACACGTATCAGCCACTATAGGGATGTTCAGAATGTAGAAATTTTTATTTTTATTTTTTTCAAATTTTTTTTTTTCTATTTTCCGCACCCTATCGCCGCTGAGTGTTGATCAGCATCGCACGAAAGTGCGCTGCTAATCAGCAACTCCTCCTTTTTGGCGTAGGGTGTTTTTTTTCTATATTCTACTGCCACGGTCTGCTTATAAGTGCAGACCGTGGCAGTAGAATATATCACCAACTCCTTTGTTGGCGTAGGTTTTTTTTTTATACTTACTGTAAAAAAACACGTAAAAAACACTACATTACACCACACTACATTGAATAAAGTTTGACACTACACCACTACATACCCCATATACCAATCCCCGTATAAAGATGGCCCCCAGGGTGTTTTCGGCGTCAGAGGGATACGTTATTATTACCTCCGACACCGAAACAGCCAGTGAGGATGAATGGGGGGGATCGTTCTTTCCTCCATTCATCCTCATCCTCCAATGACATGTCTGGGGGGTAGCGTAGCGTACGCTGCCCCCCAGACACGTCTTTTCCGCCAGTACCGTCCCAATAAGAGATGACGGTATGGAGTGAAATTCTACAATCTCTGTGAGAGTACCTCAGGGTACACTTACAGATTTAGGGTACGTGCACACTGCGGAATGGCAAAGGATAACCCTTTGTGCATTCCGCAGCTGGCACCCGCCGGCGGACTGATGCGGGCGCATGTCTCTACCCGTGTCATAGACTCCATTCTATGCACGGGTGGATTCCATCGTCCATCCAAAGAATGAATACGTTGGACGGAGAGCGGAATCCGCCCGTGCATAGAATGGAGTCTACGACACGGACGGAGACGTGCGCCTGCATCAGTCCGCCGGTGGGTGCCAGCTGTGGAATGCACGAAGGGTTATCTGTCGCGATTCCGCAGTGTGCACGTACCCTTAGAGTGTATGTAGGAAGGGACACCCGAATCCAGCCCCCAGATGCCCCCGCCCCCCCCATCCTCGGAGTTAGTGGGAAGATCGTTCGGGAACTGATCTTCCCACTGCTGGATAAAGGTCACCACCACCTGTACGGGGATAACTTTTATACCAGCACCCCCTCTTCCGGTCCCTCGCTGCCTGAGCTACTGTAGCTTGCGGCACGATCCGAACATATCAGAAGTAGTAATAGAGCCCTAATATTTAGCAGCCATGGAGCGGACCCAGCACTTCTGGATATGAAGGACCCCGTATCGCACCAGGACAACATTTTCCAGGTGACGTCCCCCACACTGGAGAACAGGAGACCCCAGAAGAAGTGCAGAGTGTGGCGTAACAGGGGGATCAGGAAGGACACCATTTTCCCGTGTGACACCTGTCCTGATCCCCCCGGCCTCTGCATACTGGATCGCTCCAAGGCGTACCACACGTCACTGGGGTTCTACATTATCTAAATTCTGTCCCTTATTCCTATTTCAGGGGTCACGTTGATCCAGGGATTATTCTGATCGCCAATATGGAGTCGGGAAGGAATTTTCCCCTGTGATGAGGCTACTGTCGTCTGCCTTACGAGGGTTTTTTTTTGCCTTCCTCTGGATCAACACAGGTTGAGTTTGATGGACACCTGTCATTTCCAACCTTATAAACTAATAATTGGCCTAATACCCCCAAATAAATTAGAATTGTCCCTTTTCCCCAGCTAAGTAGGTATGGCTGCCATTCCCATTAGAGGATGCCATGATGCAATTACAAAGCCTCTGTGCGGCCAGGACAGTAGAAACCCCCCACAAGTGACCCCATTCTGGAAACTACACCCCATAAGGAATCTAAGAAGGGGGGCAGCGGGGATATGGCCCCCTGGTGACGGCCACATTTGGGACGTGAAAATGAAAAAAATTGTATTTTTTATTTTCTCGGCACATGTTCTACGTAAGTGCCCGTCACCAGTGGGGTCCATATGCTCACTGCACCCCTTGTTAGATTCCTTATGGGGTGTAGTTTCCAGAATGGGGTCACTTGTCGGGGGTTTCTACTGTCCTGGCAGCACAGGAGCTTTGTAATTGCGACATGGCCTCCATCCTCCATTCCAGCCTCTAAATGGCGCTCTGTCCCTTTGGTGACTTGCCCTGTGCCCATATGGCACATTATGCCCACATGTGGGGTATTTTCGTACTCAGGGGACACTACCCTACACGTTTTGTGTTCATTTTCTTTTTAACCCCTTGTGGAAATGGAAAAAAATCAAGGCTAGACCAACATTTAGTGTAATTTTTGTAAAATTTTTACTCTAAATCATTAATCTTGTCATGTTTTTTCATTTTCACAAGGGGTTAAAAGATAAAAAAAACATTTAATGTGTAGAGCAATTTCCCCTGAGTACGGAAATACCCCACATGTGGACATAAAGCGCCATGCGGGTGCAGGGTAAGCCTCCGAAGGGAAGAAGCGCCATTTGGTTTTTGAAGGCTGGATTTGGATGGAATGGATTTCGAGGGGCCATGTTGCATTCAAAAGGCCCCTGTGTTGCCAAGACAGTTGAAACCCCCCACAAGTGACCCCATTATGGAAACTGCACCCCTCAAGGAATGTAACAAGGGGTGTAGTGAGCATATGGACCCCACTGGTGACGGACACAAATGTGGAACAATGTGGCGTGAAAATGAAATATTACATTTTTTACACTATAATGTTGGTTTAGCCTTGAATATATCATTTTCACAAGGGGTTAAAAGAGGAGAAAAAAAACAAAATGTGTAGCGCAATTTCCCCCGAGTCCGTAAATACCCCACATGTGGACATAAAGCGCCATGTGGGCGCAGGGCAAGCCTCCGAAGGGAAGGAGCACCATTTCGTTTTTGAAGGCTGGATTTGGATGGAATGGATTTTGAGGGGCCATGTTGCATTCAAAAGGCCTCTGTGTTGCCAAGACAGTTGAAACCCCCCACAAGTGACCCCATTATGGAAACTACACCCCTCAGGGAATGTAACAAGGGGTGTAGTGAGCATATGGACCCCACTGGTGACGGGCACAAATGTGGAACAATGTGGCGTGAAAATGAAATATTACATTTTTTACACTATAATGTTGGTTTAGCCTTGAATTTATCATTTTCACAAGGGGTTAAAAGAGAAAAAAACACACAATATGTGTAGAGCAATTTCCCCCGAGTCCGTAAATACCCCACATGTGGACATAAAGCGTCATGTGGGCGCAGGGCAAGCCTTCGAAGGGAAGGAGCACCATTTGGATTTTGGAGGTTGGATTTGGCTAGAATGGATGATGAACGCCATGTCGCATTTACAGAGCCCTCGTGCTGCCAAAACACTGGAAACCCCCCACAAGTGACCCCATTCTGGAAACTGCACCCCTCAAGGAATCTAACAAGGGGTGCAGTGAGGATATGGACCCCTTGATGATGGGCACATTTGTGCCATGAAAGTGAAAAAATGAAAATTTTCCCTTTCACGTCACATTGTTCCACATTTGTGCCCGTCACCAGTGGGGTCCATATGCTCACTGCACCCCTTGTTAGATTCCTTGAGGGGTGTAGTTTCCAGAATGGAATCACTTGTGGGGGGTTTCCAGTGTCTTGGCAGCACGAGAGCTCTGTAAATGCGACATGGCCCTTGAAATCCTTTTCAGTAAAATTCGGCTTCCAAAAGCCAATTGGCGCTCCTTCCCTTTGGAGGCTCGTCCTGCGCCCCCTTGGCACTCTATCGCCACATGTGGGGTATTTCTGTACTCGGGAGAAACTGCGCTACACATTTTTTGTCTTTTTTTGCCTCTTATCCCTTTAAGAAAATGAAAAATTGAAGGCTAGAACAACGTTTTAGTGTAAAAAATAAATTTTTCTTTTTTCACGCCATATTGTTCAGAAAATCTGTGAAGCACCTGTGGGGTCCAGATGCTCACCGCACCCCTTGTTACATTCCTTGAGGGGTGTAGTTTTCTAAATGGTGTCCCTTTAGGGGTGTTTTTTAGGTTTTGGCACCCCAGAGCCTCTGCCAACCTGAAGTGGTACAGTCAAAAATGACCAAATATAACGGAGGCGTTGAAATTCACTAGGCGCTCCCTTATATCTGAGGCTTGTGGTTGCGTCAAATAGCGCAATACGGCCACATATGGGGTATTTCTATAAACTGCAGAAACGGGGCAATAATTATTGGGGTGCATTTCTCTGGTAATAGGTTTATAATTATGAAAAATATTGGATTACAATAAAATCTCTGCACAGAAAATTAAAATTTTCAAATTCATTACACACTTAGCTTTTATTTCTGTGACTCCCCTAAAGGGTTAAAACACTTTCTGGATATGCTTTTGCAGAGTTTGGGGGGTGCAGTTTCTGAAATGGGGTGCTTTGTGGGGCTTTCTAACATACAGGCTCCTCAAATACACTTTAAACCTGAACAGGTCCCTAAAAATATCTGATTTTGAAATTTTACTGAAAATTTGGAAATTTGCTGCTAATGTTTTAAGCTTCCTATCGTCTAAAAAAAATGAAAGATAGTTTAATAAATGCCGCCAACATAAAGTAGACATGTTGCTAATGCTATTTAATATATAATTTATGTGGTATAACCACTTTCTGTATACGCAAAGAAGTTTCAAAGTTGGAAAAATGAATTTTTTCACATTTTTTCACATTATTTGGGTTTTTTTCATAAAGATTTGTTATGAGTATCGACTCCAATTTACCAGAAATGTAAAGTACAATATGTCACGAGAAAACAATCTCAGAATCAGCCGGATAGGTAAAAGCATCCCGAAGTTATTAATGACTAAAGTGACACTGGTCATATTCATAAAATTTGTCTCTGTCATTAAGGCCATTTCAGGCTCTGTCCTTAAGGGGTTAAGCAGTTGTCCACATTAACCAATTTCTTTTTGTCATGAGGTTTCTATGATCATGGAATGTCTCATTGTGGGAACCCTGTGTGATAACATGCTGGGGACCTGGCAGCATATCAAACAGATAAAAAGTCCTGAAACTTTGAGAGGATAAAAAAAAGCCAAAACAAAACTATAAAAAACTCTTTGTTCATTAAGGCCTAAATTAGGCTGGTCTCCAATGGGGTTAAACAAGTGCCATTTTTACCACAATTTGCTACTACTGTGTTTTTTGTGTCACACTGTCAAAGAGAAACCATCAGCAGGTTCATACATACAAACCTGCTGATTTGTTCCTGAAGCAGAAGAGCTGCTGATTTCAATGCAGGTCTTCTTAATTTCCTCAATGGCGCAGTTACTAGTACTTTAATCCTAAGGATTTATGTAAATGAGCTTGTTCTTTGCACCCTTGGTGCACTTTCCTGCCTGCCCACCAGCTTGTAAGTCCACTACTACTTATGCATATTCATTTATGCATAAGTAGCCACGTCTCCCTCCTTGGACCAGATACATATGGGCAAGTGTGAGATTGTCTGAGGAGAAAGATGTGGCTACTTATACATAGATAAATATGCATAAGTATAAAGGGACAAACAAGTCAGTGGGATGAGCAGTGCACTGAGGGGCTGAGGAACACCCCCAGTGCACCAAACAAGATAATTTACATATTTACTTAAACATGGCGCCGTGGAAGAAAATAAGAAGACCTGCATCGGAATCATCAGCTCTGCCGCTACAGGTACTTAACAGCAGGTTAAAACAAAAAATAGAGTATGCAAATATTTCCTTGTTTTTTGCTTCTAAAACATAATGAAACTTTAGAAACAAAATATATATTTATTATTATTTATTGTTTAGGGTTTTGTATTTTTTTACTGTCTCCTTTATGTAAAACACGGGATGGAAACAGCAACACACATACATAGTGTAAGGTGACTAATATGTTGCATTAGTAGTGAGCAACATGACATTATCTGACATTTTCACTATGTGTAGATTTTCTTGATATTCTTAAATAAGAATCTCGGCCATAGGATTTTTTTTTCACACATCAGTATATGTGGTACCACAATGTTCCAGAATCAGTTTGACAGCTGCCTCACATGGCTACAGAAAGTCCTTAGAGATCTACCTTCTACAACTCATATCTTGATATGTGGTTTCCCACTCTTTGACATGATCGACAGGTCACTGTCACTTCCACAAATAGTGAGATCATCTTATATATTTTGGACTTTTCTTAACCCCAATGGCAGTGTCATCCGCAAAATGTGGCGACAGTTACAAGAACCCTATTAAATGCACAGATAGCTGGGAAATGTAGGGTACTAGGAAAAAAAGAGCAAGATTTACAGCCAGACATGGATGACGAGGGGGGGGGGGGGGGGTTGGTTTGGAAGGAGCCAAATCTCCTATTTAATAAAAACTTCAGTCTAGTCATTTATACGTTGGATTCTATCTCTGAGCAAATCTTATTGCCTAATGTATCCACATTTATTTTTTCCAATGAATTTAGAAAGTGAAAGCTGGACTGGTTGCAAAGGCTTTGACACATTTGAATTTTAGAGGCGATGTCTGAGTCCCTTTATGTCAGAATGTTTCTCTGATGTTTAAGGGCTTGTCTGGCCAGGACCCCTTAATGTTCTAGGCCAGGGAGGGGGTGAGTGAAAAAATAACATACCCTTAACTCTCATCCACTCTGGTCTCTTATGATGCTGACACTTTAAGGTTGTGGGTTTGGCTCAGCCATTCAGATGCTGTAGTGGTGTCCCTTTTCTGACACTGAGCAGGCCTTCTTCTTCAGGCCTCCAAGCTCAGTAGTGTCATCAAAGCGGAGTACTGGCAGCAATGCAGGAGCCAAGCAGGTAAGTGTATGTTATTTTTTACACTCACCTCACCTTCCCAGGCTTAGCGCTGTTCGGACAATCCCTTTAAGATAGTCATACTATTGTGCTGCTGAAACCCGAAGAAATCAGATGTCATTTGTGGGGGGAGCTCTGTTTCGGTTTCCCTGCAGTGTGACCACACAAAGACAAAGAATCTAATGTATTCTAGCAGTTACTACATTCAGTACATGTGCAAATATAAACATTTATTTGGGACTCAAAGGCTGGGTCACCTGCTGCTTTGGTGGTCCCACAAAACTACTGTATATACAATTACAACACTTTACTCTCCATTTTGGATAAAAATATTGCTTAACACTCCAAACTGCCTAAATCATGGATTGGGAGAATCTCAACAACCAAGATGATGTTACTTCCCAAAATCTTATACTATTTTAGAAATCTTCCTGTCCCAGTCACTGTGTCTCTATTGAAACGTATCCAGCGAACCATTAATATGTTTGTGTAGCTGGGTCAACTAGCTAGGGTCTCTGCCCAGATACTATATCTACCTGTAGCTCAGGGTGGGCTTGGGTGCCCCAATGTACTTTTATATTATCAAGCTGCGATATTGGATCAATTGAACTATTGGTGCATTGATGGTGCTCCCAATCTATGGATAGAGACGGAGGCAGTTCTACTCCCTAACCTCTCTCAGCCCTCTAGTGAACTTCTAGACTTGGTATACCAAGACCGCCATGGATCTCACCTACCATGCCTGCGGGCCTAAAAATTTGGAACAAAGATGTTGTTAATTCAGTGCTTATTCCTCTACGACCTATGAATCTTATTCCTGACTCTGAATTCTCAACCTGGGTGGATAGAGGAATAAAGAATCTCTCTTTCCTGTATGAGAATGGGGTACTAGTTTCCTTTTTCCATTTGGTTTCGACATATCATTTTATTTCTACAAATTTTAAAGCAGTCCGACTCTGCTTAAAGGATATGGATATGCACTCTTCACCTCCTATGACGAAATATGAAATGTACTTCACTAGCCCTAGAAGACCTGTCAGGGGTCTTTCCATCGTTTATAAAGCAAAACAGCCTCGACTGACCACTTTGCCCTTTGTAGTGAAATGGGAACGTGAATTAGGGAGAACGTTCGTGGAGGAGCATTGGTATCACATGTTTTCTTTATGTACTAGAGTGTCCCATTGTATTGGCCACCTAGAGGCTTCCAGAAAGCTGTCCTACAGATGGTGTTTGGCACCCTACAGTTTGTCAAAAATATATCGAGGCTCTGACCTTATATGCTGGCGTTGTAAGGTTAAAGTTGGTGTGCTACTGCATATTTGGTGGGAGTGTCCAGTGCCAATACCCTTCAGGCATACTGTCCTTGAAAAGATACTCATGTTTCCTTTGAATCTGGGCCCAGCATGGCCTTGCTATCCATGGACACTGATGATCTCCATTTCTCGGACGTGACGGTGTTACTCCATATATTAATGACCAACAGAACTGCCATAGCGAGAAAAAGGAAATCAGTGAAGGTCCCTATAGTAAAAGATATTCAGGCTATGGTGAATTTTAATTACTAAATGGAACTGTCTATTGTTATTAGATCTGATAAGACGAGATCAGTGGAAAAGCTTTGGCATAAATAAAGCTCATATCAGAAATCTTTGTGAATTAGGATTTTGTTTGATATGAATCCCTACCCTCACTACTGCTATTGTGAGTAATTTTTTTGCACTATATGACCTTGCCAGTACTTTTCTCTACAGGTATATTGGAGAAACTCTTTGCTCATGTTACATTATATTAATCTTTACTGTCCGGTCAGTTGTTTGCTGGCCTTGTTTATATTTCCTTGTAAAAAATTGAAAATTTTCAGTAAACTATTTGTCAGATTTGGTGAAGCAGATTTGGTGAAGCTATGCTAAAGTATATACTTGCAAACAGTTCTGTCAGTATGCTGACATGTACCATAAAAGCAGGCTATTCAGTTCAGTTCAGTTCACTAAACTAGACAACTCCTTTAAAAAAAATTCTCCACCTTAGACAATAGAGAGATAATAAAGTGTCCGCCTGTTGGTTCTTCAGCCATCATTTGTAAACTCTGGAAGTGTGATTGTTCAACTTCTTAAATCGCCACTGCAGAAGAAATCAAGGAATGCACAATACCATTCAAATCAATGGGTGGACGGTGTAATGCAGGACAGGACAGGTCCTACAGAATGTTAGGTGCTCCTTGCAACAACTCTTTACTCAAAAGGTGACAATCCTGAAGAGGGATCTATTTATATTGTCCTATAGTATTCTAATGAAAATCTAAATTTAGTCAGTCGGAGTCTTTGCACACATAAGGCTATAATACTTTCTATGCACTTTTCCAAGGTATAAACAGAATCCTAGGCAAGACCTGTGCCAACATTTAGAGGACAAACTTATTAATAATGCAGCACTTTTCTGAGCTAACTATATACTCCTTTTAATATATATAATCTATAGTAAATTTGCATCCTACAACTGAAATACACCACAATGTCATAAAAAGTTATTAAAGGGATGTAAAACTTTAAGACGGTCATAAAATGCCTAATTTTTCCAGTGGTTTTCAGCAGTGGTTATGGAGACAGACATAACCACTAGATCTGGTATGAGTAATGCTATAGGTCGGAGAACATTACCAGAGTTGGCTTATAATGGAGAATGATATATTATAGTACTCTACATACCAAATGGTGTTGCAATAAACTTTCAGGTTAGTGGCCCTTTAAGTATTTTTTAAACAAAAAGGCAAAAAGAAAGAAAAAAAACTACAGCACAGGCCTTGAATACAACTATTTTGTACTAGAATATACAGGTTAGTCTGTTTTGCAAACCTTGTCTAGGCCCAAGGAAGATGATTCTGTGGTTCTAGAAGCTGCCATTCAGCCAGTTTTTATTGGCCTACTTGTCAACACTAGTCTAAAGGCCAACACCAACATAGATGCTGAAAAAGAAGACGACCCTGTACTTTCCTCCATACACATCCACTGGTGTATCCCCACTGGGGCCCTAATGTACATAAGGACAAGGAGTATATTCTAATAATGACCATTGTTCACATACAATAAGCCTTTACAGGGCAGATATTGAAAGCCTTTCATTGATGCTATCTCCATTCCCCAAACTGGAGTAAATGCAGAGAGCAAAAGTGCCCATGAATATTTACCAGCCTTTTACATTAAAACAAACATTTACACTGCTCTCTACAGGCCTTTCCAATGTCACACATTGCAGAACATCACTTCTACACATTTTCTACATTCAATAGAATAAGAATGCTATTTTTTACAATGATGTACAGTAAAAAGAGAATCCACAAGAATAAATCTCTATCTTATACGGTATAAAGGCAGTGCCAAAAATCGGAAACCCTTACCTATTACCTCCATCACATCACTTAGTATGCCGACGTCAGTCATTTACAACTACAAGACATAAACCTCTAAGCATCCAAGCAGGCAGAAAGACTCACATCATACACCACCAAGTCATATAGTTGTGTTACATAAGGTATAGACAATACGGGCATAGCAACATATAACATTTATACGGAGAAGCATGGAAAATGATAGAGAAATGAGAAAGGATTAAGCCCCCGTGCACATTCCTATGATAAATGCCACAGCTGTACCCTTATAAATAATCCTGTCTCTACTGTCACAGTTTGCAAAGGCATACTCTACCATTATGATCAGAGTTCTCGGTCTGCTTATTTCATCCACATCATCCTGTAGCACAATTTCATGTGACAGATCTTCTTGTCGTCTTGTGCAAATGTGAGGACAGCTCCTCTGTACCACAGAGCGAAAGGCTTGGAGCAGAACAATGCTGGCAGCACAGCCCATATCTGCATCCTGAAGCCCACAAAATAACTTCTATGTTGCTGCTATGTTTGTACAACAGTGGCTCCTTGTCCCTGACAGCAGCCTACACTGCAGCTGCAGCCAGCCGGCTCTCCAATCAGTTCCTGCTGCCCGGATCATCTGATCACAACTAAATAGCTTGGATGCAGCTAAAGGAAAAGACTTCATCCACTGTAACTGAACACTTGCACAGACATTAGGGCACGAAGCAGGCTCCAAATAATTCTGGAAGCCAGAGAAGACCAAGGTTTCCTGTTTTCTGATTTCCAAAAGAAAAGAGTTGCATTTCCATGGTTCTTCTATTAAAAGCATCTGTTCAAATAAAATAATGCATTTGCTTGTTGGAAAAGGAAAAGTCAGAAAATAGTCAGATTTTCTATAAAGCAACAGTGAATATCAAGTGATACGTTTTACAGTCACCAAAGAGTTTTTGTCTTTCAAATCAACTGGTGACAGCAAGTGCCAGATATTTGTAATTTACTTCTATGAAAAAATCTTGAGCCTTACAGTACTTATCAGCTGCTTTATGTTCTGCAGGAAGTGGTATATTCTTTCCAGTCTGACTAGGTGCTCTCTGCTGCCACCTCTGTCTGTGACAGGAGCTGTTTAGAGCAGTGGCAAATCCATATAGAAAACCTCTTTGGCTCTCCAGGAAAGAATACCACACCCAACAGGGCATACAGCAGCTGATAAGTACTGGAAGACAAGATTTTTTTTTAATAGAAGTAAATTATAAATCTCTGGCACTTTATGATACCAGTTGATTTGTAAGAATTTTTTTTTTTTTGCTGAACTTCGCCTTTGAAGAAATGCATTATTTAAAACAGGAATTGAATTAGGAGGGATTCCGTCACAGACTTTGATTTGGGGAATGTATTAATTTCCTGCCAGTGTCATATAAAAGAATGTGTCATTATAGATCGCAGAAATTTCTGGGACTGAGCAATCTGTTTCCTACATGTGAACTAGGTAATTCATGTAGTATGTGCACTGTTTTTTACAAGCCTGTAACCGGTTGCTTTTGATAATAGTCTGAGAAGGCCATAACCACACAGAATTATAGAAAAATAAGAGATTTATTACAGAAAACAATACTTAGCTGCAGTTACAGATGGTACAGATGCATAGATGTTCCTTCCACAATGAAATGGGGAGCCCCATTGTATATTATGGACTAATATACACCCATTTTGCTCGATGACAGGGTGCTGGGCACCTTCCATCCATGGTCCCAGCTGAGGCTGACTAGAAGCTACATACCCCCGATCTTTATAGTAAGTTTGGGTGGGGGGTGATGTGCTTCCAGAAATGTCTATGTAGACCACTGATGACCATGAATGGAAGTTTCCCAGGCCCTGTACATGTTTACCAAGCAAAATGTGGTTGTACAATTACAGCTACATGCATTCGGGCAATAACAACAACTGTGTCCTCCAATGTTGACACTACTGGGGAGGTTTATGGCCGAACAGTTGACATAACAATACATCTACCTATTCCCATGCACATAGCTAAATACAAACCAATCCCACTTACACAGCCAGCTAAGATAGATAGATAGATAGATAGATAGATAGATAGATAGATAGATAGATAGATAGATAGATAGATAGATAGATAGATACAAATAAGACATGAAAACACTACACTCCTTCCTATCACATGAATAAGACACTTTAGCAATCTGAAATAAACCCATCCGGTTACAAAGCCCCAATATGTAAAATGAGACAGGAGAATCTGCTGGGTGTGAATAGATGCTTAGTGTTGTTCCCCACAGTATTATTTTAGAATTTCTGGACAAACTAAATGGTTGGACACAAATAGTAACATAATATTAGGTTTATATATAGAACTACACTGAACGGAAATTTTAGTGTGATTATTGTCCTATAGGAGTACCAGCCCATTAGATAGAGGTACGGTGGTCCCTCAAGTTACAATATTAATTGGTTCTAGGATGACCATTGTATGTTGGAAATATTGTATCTGGAGACCGAAATTGGTAATTGGTTCTGAAGTCCCTAATATGAAGCCGCCTTCACCTTGTGCCCAAAGGAGCAGCTCATCCTGGCACAGGTAAGAGCAGTACAGGAGATGTAGTATTACACTGTACTATAAAGAAGAAATACTAGGCACACACATCAGTACAGGACATGTAGTATCACACTGTACTGTAGAGAGGAGATGCTAGATACACACAGCAGTACAAGACATGTAGTATCACACTGTACTATAAAGAGGAGATACTAGACACACACAGCAGTACAGGACATGTAGTATCACACTGTACTGTAGAGAGGAGATACTAGACACACACAGCAGTGCAGGACATGTAGTATCACACTGTACTATAAAGAGGAGATACTAGACACACACAGCAGTACAGGACATGTAGTATCACACTGTACTGTAGAGAGGAGATACTAGACACACACAGCAGTACAGGACATGTAGTATCACACTGTACTATAAAGAGGAGATACTAGACACAAAGCAGTACAGGACATGTAGTATCACACTGTACTATAGAGAGGAGATACTAGACACACAGCAGTACAGGACATGTAGTATCACACTGTACTGTAGAGAGGAGATACTAGACACACAGCAGTACAGGACATGTAGTATCACACTGTACTGTAGAGAGGACATACTAGACACACAGCAGTACAGGGCATGTAGTATCACACTGTACTATAGAGAGGAGACACTAGACACACACAGCAGTACACGACATGTAGTATCACACTGTACTATAGAGAGGACATACTAGACACACACACAGCAGTATAGGACATGTAGTATCACACTGTACTATAGAGAGGAGACACTAGACACACAGCAGTGCAGGACATGTAGTATCACACTGTACTATAAAGAGGAGATACTAGACACACACAGCAGTACAGGACATGTAGTATCACACTGTACTATAAAGAGGAGATACTAGACACAAAGCAGTACAGGACATGTAGTATCACACTGTACTATAGAGAGGAGATACTAGACACACAGCAGTACAGGACATGTAGTATCACACTGTACTGTAGAGAGGAGATACTAGACACACAGCAGTACAGGACATGTAGTATCACACTGTACTGTAGAGAGGAGATACTAGACACACAGCAGTACAGGACATGTAGTATCACACTGTACTGCAGAGAGGAGACACTAGACACACACAGCAGTACAGGACATGTAGTATCACACTGTACTATAAAGAGGAGATACTAGACACACACAGCAGTACAGGACATGTAGTATCACACTGTACTGTAGAGAGGAGATGCTAGACACACAGCAGTACAGGACATGTAGTATCACACTGTACTATAGAGAGGAGACACTAGACACACACAGCAGTACAGGACATGTAGTATCACACTGTACTGTAGAGAGGAGATACTAGACACACACAGCAGTACAGGATATGTAGTATCACACTGTACTGTAGAGAGGAGATGCTAGATACACACAGCAGTACAGGACATGTAGTATCACCCTGTAATGTAGAGAGGAAATACCAGACACACAGCAGTACAGGACATGTAGTATGAAACTATACTGTATAAGGAAGATGCTAGACACACACAGCAGTACACGACATGTAGTATCACACTGTACTATAAAGAGGAGATACTAGACACACACAGCAGTACAGGACATGTAGTATCACACTGTACTATAGAGAGGAGACACTAGACACACACAGCAGTACAGGACAGGTACTATCACACTGTACTGTAGAGAGGACATACTAGACACACAGCAGTACAGGGCATGTAGTATCACACTGTACTATAGAGAGGAGACACTAGACACACACAGCAGTACACGACATGTAGTATCACACTGTACTATAGAGAGGACATACTAGACACACACAGCAGTATAGGACATGTAGTATCACACTGTACTATAGAGAGGAGACACTAGACACACACAGCAGTACAGGACATGTAGTATCACACTGTACTATAGAAAGGAGATACTAGACACACACAGCAGTACAGGACATGTAGTATCAAACTGTACTGTAGAGAGGAGATACTAGACACACACACACACAGCAGTACAGGACATGTAGTATCACATTGTACTATAGAGAGGAGACACTAGACACACACAGCAGTACAGGACATGTAGTATCACACTGTACTGTAGAGAGATACCAGACACACACAGCAGTACAGGACATGTAGTATCACACCATACTGTAGAGAGGAGATACTATACAGCCAATCAATGCATGCATTGTTCAGCAATCTTTTGGCTACTGGATCTCTCCTTTTCTTTTTGACAGCAATGACATTCAAACCAACCATCTGTTTTTATAGCCCAATGGTGCTTACGAAGGAGTTGTGCATTCAGATACATAAGGCTTTGTTTCTAATTTACGCTGGCATTTCTTAACCAATAATCATGTAATGTTGACTATTGGGGAGGAAATGGGGGCATGGTTTGGATCATGTTCAGAACATATCAGAACGTGGAAACAGCCTAAGTTGAAGCACTAGTATTGTATTCGGCTGCAATTTGGTCATCAGAACAATTATTGATGTCCTCCTCTGACCCTTTCCATTGATGAGTTGTTTACATCCACAGGATTCCTTTCTGTTAGATGTTTTTTCTCCATCACACATCTTCAGTACACTCTCAAAACCACTGTATAAAAAAACCCAAGCTTGGCAGATTGTGAAATACAGGCCCTGGCTTTTCTAGCACCAATGGCCAGGCATTGTTCCAACTCACTAAAATCACTTAATTTTTTTCTTTCCAATGTGCATTTACAGAGACTGATCCACAGAAAATATGCACACTTGATTTTGTATCTGGGGAGTTCCAACCATGAAAGGGCAGGTGTCTATACCAGTGGCCATTCAAGGTATGTACCCTAATTCAGCTGCCGCCTATCAGTTCACATTCTATAGATGTTTATATTTTTTTCTGCAGCCCATATACTAAAATATAAGTAACATAAATATAAGTGACAATGCTTTACACTCTCTAAACTTTTGAGCATCAAACATTATAATAATATGATAGAAGCATTAGAAATCAATAAGAACGTTACTGACAAAGGCTACACAGAGTGAGCATTCCCAAAACAACTGTACATGCATGTGAGGGTTATATATATATATATATATATATATATATATATATAGTCACATTCCCAGACGAGAAGATAAAGCCAAAATCTTTTACAAATACCACAAAAAAGTAAAGTCAATAGAAATCAGTCATGATTTACTGTATACAGACTAGAGGCAGATGTGCATATTTTACAGACAGGCCAAGCTAAAGAAAACATGTCTGGAAATAAACCTGGTCGTTGTCTAATGGATTGCAGTTTACACCTTAAAAGGAATTATAGTTTTTCATAAATGTAAAAAAAAATGTAAAAACTTAAAAGATGAAAACTAGAATTCTTAAATGTATCTAAAAGCAGAACATTTCAGAAAATGTGAAAAGATGTTTTGCAAAACATGCCAGGCTCCATATCCAGTAATTAGATTATGGACTATAGCCTTCAATACATTATATAAATATATTGTATAAAGCAGTTTTCACCAGGTTTACATCTAAAGGCTGCAGCTCTAATTTTTGAGCTGTCTATGACCTAAAGCAGAGATGAGTAACCTTCGGCCCTCCAGCTGTTGCAAAACTACAATTCCCATCCTGCATGGACAGCCAAAGCTTTGGCTGAAGATTCTCCATCGTTGACCTATAGCAGTGCTTCTCAAACTGTAAGGCAGGCCTCACCAGTGAGGCGCACCCTAGTTGTTGGTGAGGCCCAGCTGGGGAGCCAGTTTTTACAAAAGTTACTATGATCTGCACAGTCCTCCAAAATCTCCATTTTAGCAACATTATTAATGTACTTCAAACTTGCTTTATTTCTATCTAGAGTTTGGGAGGCGGGTGAAAGCCAGTCCTAGCAGTATTTTCAGCTTTTAAATGGACTTTCACCACAGATAGTGAGACCCAGGCACCCTCATGGTCAGTGTGGTGAGGCCCGAGCATTGCCTTGGTCTGTTGGGTGAGGCTCCAGTAGAAAAAGTTTGAGAAACGCTGCTCTAGAGCATAGAGACTAAGGGCCGTATCAGACGGCCCAAAACCAATGTAAGCGAGCACCGTTCTGCTAGATCAGCGCTTACTTACTGAGCCTATTACACATACAGTATAATTGTGCAGCAAGGTCGGTGCAGCCATTGTTTAAGGCTATGTTCACACTACGTAAAAGTACGGCCGTTGTTGCCGTTGTTGCTGATGGCAACAACGGCCGTACTTTTACCGCGGTGGAACAATGCCTGTTGTTCTATGGGATCCTGGCCGGAGCGTACACACATCGTGTGCGTTCCGGCCGGGATCCCATACGCCGCCGCAAACAACTGACATGTCAGTTTTCTGCGGCCAGAATTCACTGAATTACGGCCGCAGAAAGACCTGTCAGTTCACACAGTGAAGCGAGCGGCTCCGGCCGCTTGCTTTACTGTGGGCTATGGGAAGCTCTGATGCGGGCGCGCTGATGCTCCCGCATCAGAGCTCTGCGTCCAAAAGATCATCCCGCCGGTACTTAAGAGCCAGCCGAGATGATCCGGCCAGAGACCGGCCGTTCCGTGACCCGGCCGGGGTCACGGAATGGCCGGTCTCATGCGCAGTGTGAACATAGCCTTAAAAGTGTAAACTAATAAAGTTTATGCATACCTGTCCACGCTCCAGGTGTTTGTGTTGGTTACTGCGGTATAAGACCCTTGTATAATTTCTGTATTTCTTTATACTGTGGCTATCTGTTGGCATGTTTTAGCATGTTATGTTAGATTTCAACTTTTTTGAAAAGTCAGAAATGTTGTGCAAAAGCTATGTTACCGCCAACTCCTATAAAATATATACATTGAAGACCAACAGATCCGCCACTGGTTTGCAAAAAAAAACTATATTTTATAAAAAATTTTTGAAGTGTGTGTGTGACATATTCATATTCATTAAATTTATTCATACTTTGTTTTCCTGTTGCACTTATTAAAACTCACAGACATATAATTTTTCTTAGAAACCCATGACCCATGCTGAATAGTGATGAGCAAATAGTATTCAATCGAATAGTATGCTATTCACGCTATTGGATTACGTTCAAATATTCGAACGATAACGCAGTAAAAATTTGATTCAATAGGAATAGGCAGGACTTCAAAGGGGTAGTGCGGCGTGTAACTTTTATTCACTAAATAACACACATTACAAAGTTATACAACTTTGTAATGTGTGTTATTTAAGTAAATGGCCCCCTTTTCCGTGTTTCCCCCATCCTGGAAGTGTTTGTGCATTATACTTACGTGTTCGCTGTCGACCCCGGCCGCCATCTTGTGTTGACGACTTCTTCGGGAGGCCGGACGAACCGCTTCAGCCGTCCCTCATGCCGGCCCCCACATAAGTATAATGCACCAACACTTCCGGGGTGGGGGGAACACTGGGAAGGGGGCCATTCAATTAAATAACACACATTACAAAGTTGTATAACTTTGTAATGTGTGTTATTTAGTGAATAAAAGTTAAATGCCGCACTACCCCTTTAAGAAAAACTCTAACTGTGATTGGCTGGCTAAACTATGTCACCTCCTGTATATACGAATAGGGGATTTCAGATTCGTGTCACTTGCTGGTTGGAGCTAGAGAAGGACAGACTGCATACCCGGGAGAGAAAGCTTTTAGGTGAAGTTGGTAGAAAGGGACCCCCAAAAGCCCTTGTTAGGGCTAAATGTATAAAAACCGTATATTTAGAAGATGTTGTAAGACAGGAAGTGTGTTAAGACATCTACTGATAGTGTATACGGCTGTATAATGTGATTGCGGGATAATTGCCTGTTATCTTGCTACTACTGATTTGAGCAGTCTGCATCCTGTAAAGGAGTTGAACAGCTTTTTCATTTTATTATTGTAAAAAAACAATTATATATCCGGTATATGGCTGTATAATGTGATTGCGGGATAATACCTGTTATCTTGCTACTACTGATTTGCGCAGTCTGCTTCCTGTAAAGGGGTTGAACAGATCTTTTATTTTATTATTGTAAAAAAAATATATATATCCGGTAAACAGCTGTATATTGTGAGTGGGGCATAAATAAAAAACAATTTGGTACAGTTGAACTGAAAAAAAGTTAAACAGCTACTACAATGTGTAAGGCTAGCGCAAGGGGACAAGGACGGAAATGCTGCTGGAGGTTCAAGCCACGATTAAATGAGTGGGGATACAGCGCGTGCTGCTGAGGGGCGGCCAGTAGTGCACACATTCACCATCGCTGGCTTCATTGGACAGGTGCATAGGGGGCAGGGTACACAACTGTCAAGGCCTAAGCAGTGTGACCAAGTGTTACAATGGATAGTTGAGAGTGCTTCCAGTCATTTATCCACCAACCAGTCATCCACTCACTCCAGTCTCGAGGCTAGCCAAGAGTCTGACCGTCATTTCTCCCAACCTGCACAATTATTTCATCATAGTCATCCCACCCTTGCACACTCCGAGGATTTTATTTGTAGCGATGCCCAAAATCTGGAGCATTCGCCATGTCCAGTTGATTTTGCTGTTGTGGACCGGCAACCTGAAGTCATGATAAATGAGGAGACCCAATTGCCGTTAAGCCAAACAGTTGACATGTCCAGTGTGCAGGAGGAACAACAGAGTGAGGAGATAGAAGAGGAGGGGCTGGACGATGAAGCAAACGACCTGACCTTGCCAGGGGTGATGTCCAGTGGGGAAAGTAGTAAAGGTGTGGAGGCCTGCGCAGCCAAAAAAAGGGGCAAAGAGGCAGAGGGATGTCCAGAGGTAGAGGACAGATGTATTTTACACTGTACCTGATACGTATTCAAGACTGAAGCGTACATTTATACTTTATGTTCGTAATTTGTTCGTGAATGTTTGGCGAACACAAACCGATCACAAACATTTTCTTTTTTGTTCGTGTTCGGGATCCAAACTGAACATTGGGATGTTCGCTCATCACTAGTGTTAGATGCAGCCAGGCATGCTTCCCCTGCTGTCCCATATGCATTCCAGAGGTGTTGGCATTATTTCCTGAGGTGTCATTGGGCACTTGGTGACCTTCAAGTGGTCGAATATTGATTTACAGGTCCCAAGTAATTTTCTCCCATAGACTATAATGGGATTCGATATTCGTTCAAATATGCCAATATAGGGAGATATTCCAATCGGATTTGGAATTATCAAATATTTCACTATTCGCTCATCTCTAATGCTGAATTATTGAGTACTACCTTGAGGAGAAAATATAATGCCTCATAGAGTACTGTAGTAGTGACATGTCATGCTTTACATGGATAGCCCATTGATTTCAATCTGTACTGTGTAATGTTTCAATTCTCTTGGGGCTCTGCAGGGAAGTTAATACATTGCATCCGGTATGAGATTACAGGTGATTGCTCGGAATACGGACAACAGACACAGTGGGGGATTTGTCAATCAGCTTACAGCACATTCTAAATGTAAATTGTGATAAATTTGGTTTCAAACATTTAATGAACATCCAGAGAAATCTGGATTCTACCCTAAAAAAAAGTTGTCAACGCAAAAACAAACATTCTATCCAGGGCTGGCGGAGTAAAAATAACAAATATACTAATGTATTGTCCCTGAACGGAAGTGTAAGATTGGATTCAGGTGTAAACTGTTTTATCTATTTTTTATGAGAATTATTACAATGTTTTACACCATGATTTGAGCTTTGTTTACATATTTTTACCCAACAAAGCCTAATCCTGAGAAACTCAACCATCTAGTGGTTAAAGTTAATACTGTAGCGCCATAGACATAAATTAGTTCATAGGTTGTAATGTAGAATTGTCTAGAAAACCGTAGTCTAGACCCCTGTTAACCTGGAAAGGGGTGGATCTACACGTTTCAGTTTCCTATAATGTATATAGACCTCTCTCTAGGTAGCTAGCTGGGTTTCAGTGAAGCTTGTTTGTTATCAAATTGAAACTGGGTCTCCAAGGTTGACCTAGATAGAGAGGTCCACAGAACTGCATTGCCTCTCCTGGACTTCCGCCAATGTCACCACCAAGCTCAGGAATGCCTGCTCAGCCAGTTAGTGGCTTGGGCAGGACAACAGTGACTGGAACCAGAGAGAAACTGGAGCCTGGCGGCAGTCAGTGAGCTTGTGATGCGGCGCTGCAGGGGCAAGGGGACAGGTAAGTATAAATCCTTTATTATGTTTCAACACACCCCTTCCTACAGCGGATTTTTCATTTTGGATGGACTTGTCCTTTAACTAAATTGGCAGACAAACTATGGCATTTATCATGTGGGATAAATAAAGTAGGTATTCCAGCCCCTAAACCTATCCCTAGGGATGAGTGTTTAAACGTAGGGGTCTGACCTCTGGGGGATGGTGGGTTGAGTCCCAACCTAGAGATCATGGAGTGTCTCAGAGGTTGAGGTCCCTGTGGATAGAGGATAAATTTGGGGGGCAGAATACCCCTTTAGGCTGGGACCACACTGCATTTTTGCATCCGTTTCACTGTATCCAGCTGTATATGGTGCAAAGTGGGTGCTGTGTCACCATGAAATGTCAGGAATGACATGAGTGCAATAAAATTGACGGGTTCCCACCATAATGTTGTGGCTAATGGGTAATTTCCAAGAAAATAAAACTGACTAAATACCTGAACACTGCTACTATGAGGCTGGGTTCACACTGCGTTTTTGCTATCTGTTTTTTTCATCCGTTTTTTGCAAAAAACGGATAAAAAACGGATGAATAAAACTGATGCATTTGTGTGCATCCGTTTTGATCCGTTTTTCCATTGACTTCCATTGTAAAAAAAAGGATCCGTTTTTTTAACGGACAAAAAAATTGTGTCAGCTACGTTTTTTGTGTCCGTCAAAAAAAAAACGGATCTGTTTTGATCCGTTTTTTTTTTTTTACAATGGAAGTCAATGGAAAAACAGATCAAAACGGATGCACACAAATGCATCAGTTTTTTTATCCGTTTTTTTGCAAAAAAACGGATGATAAAAAACGGATTGCAAAAACGCAGTGTGAACCCAGCCTAACAGGACAAGGAGAAGTAATAGACTCATTGTACTGCAATAGGCCATGGCAGTGATAATGCACCATCAGGGCTTCTCCGACCAAGCTGTAAACTACAGCTGTGACAGTAAACTGTTGTTTTACTGTTATATAAAAATGTAATTGCATGGATTGTAGATTTTACAGAGAAGGCAAAAGTGATAAGGATTGATAATCCATGGGCTTGAATAACTCCATCCTTTGACATGCAACTTTTTTTTCCCCTCAAGATCTCTGATGTGTAGTGAAAAGGGAAACAACAGAAAAGACCAGTGAGAAATTTGTATTTTTATTTTCTCAAACCACAGCAGCTTCCTGCATACATACCAGTCAAGCAGCATCAAACTAGTGAGCAAGGGACTGCTAACTGTGCTCCAGCTGTACAGGGCCAGATTAGATGACGCTGGGATAATGTTTCTCAATAATCTCCCTGACCAACAACAAAAAAGACATAAAAAGGATATATAAAGAAGTGTGTATGTGCAGATATGATGCACATTACAGTACAAAGAGTACAGGGCTGTGTTCGCACGTTGCAGTTGTATTGCATTGTCATTGCAGTACTGTTGTGGTACTGTCACACAATAATCACAGCAAGTAGTACAGCAAAAGTATTCAATGAAGCTGCAATGTAAGAGTACAGGTGACAGAAATCAGTGGATATTGAGGTTTATTAAGACTATCCAGGGTAGTGCATTCCAAACAATGGTGCAGCACAACAAAAGCCTTGGAGAGTGGAGTGGGAACTTTGGGTCATAATTCACACCTTATGGTAGGCCTTATTCACACCTTATGATAGGCCTTATTCACACCTTATGGTTGGCCTTATTCACACCTTATGGTAGGCCTTATTCACACCTTATGGTAGGCCTTATTCACACCTTATGGTAGGCGTTATTCAAACATCCCATGAAATTGTTTGTGCCACGAAAAAAAGAACATGTCCGCGGAGGCGGATGGCGACAGTGGAGGTGCTGCAGTCAGAAGGGGGCACTGGCAACACTGCAGGAGGACACCAGGGAGCGCAGAGAGGTAAGCACTGGCGCTTTTTTGTTTTCTACATAACAGCAGTAAGATATTAAAAGTGGTCGAATGCTGGATAAGCCCTTTAAGGACAATATAAGGAAGCCTAGTATGTATAATCCCATTCTTTAATGCTGGCAGTAAAGATTTTGCATTGATTAGACACATCCTACATCCAACTAATAATAACGTACAGTATATGTACCCCGACAATTCTATAATTTGTCATATTTACACAGATTGTTGACAATGAATGAGTGTCATGGCATCATATAAGACCACACAGAGCCATGTATAAATGAGGGAATTTAGTGTTAGAATTGTATAAGCTCACTGTATGACTGTATGACTGCTTGGTTGGTGCTAATACAATCACTCTCACAGCTGCATTTACTTTACAAGAGATTACAGTAACATTACACTACTATCCTCGCTTTTTTTTGGAGGCATGAAAGCCCCCTTGTATTCATATTAATAAGAAGTTAGAGAGTGGCAATCCTTCTGTGCCAGCCAAACCTTAGAACATCTGCTATTCTACACTTTCCTCCCAGGTTATTTCTTCAGTCCATGCAGAATGCCAGGGCCACCCACAAATATGGTTAGTGGCTACAGACCACAGATGTGAAGACTGAGTAAGGACGGGCTGCTGAAGTTGTCGGTGGCACTAATACCAGGAAGGTTTTCTTTTGAAGCTGTGACTGGTACGCGCTACATCCACGACCCCCTCATGCCAGCGGAGGCTGAGAGGACACATTGTAGGATTTGGTTTGGCATTCTGCCTTGTTTCTTGAAGTCATCCTAAACATATTAAAGAAATGCAAATGTATTCTTTTTGTCAAGTATCAAAAGTGTGTTTGTATTGTTACTAATAATAATCTTTATCTATACAACAGCCTGGACCCCCACCAATCAGATAAGTATTGTCTATGCTGTGGATAGGGAACAACTTTTTCAGATGGGAATACCCTTTAAGGGTGCGTTCACACCTACAGGATCTGCAGCAGATTTGATGCTGTGTTCAGTTATTTAAATGAAATCTGCTGCAGAAAATCAGCTGTTCCTGTAGGTGTGAACGCACCATAAAGGAGAAGTCCTAATTACCTTTCCCCGTTCCCGTGATGAGTGGCCGGAACCCCCACCAGAAATCATTTTCAGGGAAAAAGGCCTGTTCCGGCTGATGGACTGGCCACTCAACCAATCAGTAAGTAAAGTGGCGTCCCACCCCAGTCACTGACTGGCTGAGCATACAGTCCATCAGCTGGGTCGTGACGTGTCAGCTCCAAAGATCCCAAAGCCCGGCGGGGTTCTATGGCTGGTCCTACCACTCATCATGGGCACGGGGAGAGGTAAGTTAATACTTGTAATCAATTTTCCCCCTGCCCCTGCAGGCTGCTGGCTTTTATAATCTGCCAGACTTTTCCTTTAAGCATGTAAAAACAGACCTAAATAAACAAGTGTGAAAAGAGACTTAGAAGTCTAAATGACAAAGAGATTCTGTAGCCAAAACTTTTTCCAAACAATAAGAAACTATATTCCCTGTGTCAAGGTGCTACTGTGGTGTCCCCCCACTGGTGTTCTTTTCTCTTCTTTTGTGCACCTTGTTGCTAAAGCTTCTTTCTCCAGGTTAAGTGGTGATAAAGGGTAATTTGCAGTTTCGCCACTAGATGTCAGTGATTTGTATTCCTATGTATTGCACAGCTGTCACAGAAGTCAGTATTAGGTAATGTTTTATATGTACCATGTGTTACTAGTGACCAATAGGAGGTGCTCTCTACTTCTGACCTCTCTTCACCTCTTTCTAATGCACACACTCATTCCCACCACTCACAGGGTAGATTACTTGGCTCGTGTAGGAAGTTAGTTGCCTGGTGGAGCAAGTAAAGTTCAGTTCTAGATTCAGTTTCTTGTGGGGGAAAGACACACAGAGCAAGTGTCCCTGCTGTAGCCAAGCCAGGGCCTGGCTTATGTCAGGACCCTTGTCTGGGACCAAAGAGCAGTCTAGTCTGAGACACATGTGTATGCAGATGCAGCTAGAGACAACCAGTTCTTTTAGTATTCCTACTATATCTACTATGCAGTGCTAAACACTAAAAAGGACAAGGGTCCAGGAACACACTAACCCACACTAAAAACTAGTCTAAAAAGTGCAGGGCAGTGTCATGAAACACACGAGGAACTAGCCTGGACAGGCCAAAGCTACCAAATGAAGGTCTACGTATCCCATTTCGCAGTGCAGATAACTGGTACACCGCCAGAAACATAGCTTTACCCAAATAACCATGGCTGGGACTTGTATCACCCTATTAGGATGGGTCACTTGACACTGTAGGGCACAAGATGGTCAGACATAGTCTAAACACAGGTACAAGTAAACTTCTCACTTTATGAGTACTTCTTTAAAGTTCCGGCAGAGTACACTGCTACATTGGATTGGGACTCCCTCAACAAACATTTCTCGTCTACTCTCGACTTTGCAAGCACCACTACAACTACTATTCTACTTCTCCAAGCACCTCCTCAAGCACAACCGAGTTAAGAACTTAAGTCTGTGTAAAGATTTATCTTTTTTACCAAAGTGTATTGTACTACTGAATGACTGCACAGTAAAAGCTGTTCTATTTTTATATCACTGGAACTCTGTCATACTTTATGTTTGTGTGCGCGCGCATACACACAAACCGCACACCGTGGGTTATTTTTCCCCTTTCTGTCGGTGGCGGTACCCATAGTCCGGGTGGGTCAATTGCCACTCAGGACTACCGTGAAAAGGAACCCCTCACAACTTGGCAGGTCACCGACCATTTGGGGATTACAGCCAGCCACAACACAAAGCAGGTACCACACAATCACACTTGTGTGCTGGACTAGCACTGGTGTCACGAAAATATCATCTCTGGCTGAGCTGTACCATATTATATATATATATATATATATATATATATATATATATATGTATATATTATCAAACCAACACACATAGGAGAAAGCAAAGGCTTGATTGATTAAATCCAATAACATTCAATAGATGTCAACTCAGTGGAATAAGATCTAATACGTAGAGTGTTACTTTTACTCTTTATTTCCTACAGATTAATCTTTCTTTCCACTGGCTTTATGTTTAACTAGATTTTACTATAGAGATAGCAAGGAGAACAAAGAGGGGCTATAGCTGTAGATTTCTGTGGACACTATATAGTAGTATGTATACCCTGCAGCAAAAAAAGTTCCTGAAACTTTCCTTCACAATAGCAGTTGGCATTGCTGCCAGGCAAAATAGAAGCTGCATTTGGATGGAGGGCTGCTTATGTAGATACCAGAGCTGTGCACTGTACATGACATTATAAGCTCAATGTGGTTAAAGAGACCAGATGTGTTTAAAAAAAAGACCCACAAAAGCTATTGGGAGCTGAACATTTTCTAACCTAAACTTAACTATGGCAGATTGGTCAAATACATTTGCAGATCACTGCTGGCCACTTTCTCTGCACAGTAGGGCTCCTGGTCACATGGCTAGAAAACTAGAATATCTACAGCTCCCCAAAGCAGGTGGATGGGGTGCTGCTGTGCAGGAAACAGTAAAGGGGACAAAGCAATAAAGTAGGCCCTTATTTATTTATCAATATAGGATCATTCTGTTCCCATTGGGGCTCACACTCTAAATTTTTAGCATGAAGCATGATTTGCAGTATTGGAAGACACCAGAGTACCCAGAGAAAATGCAGGAGAACATACAAGCTCCATGTTGTATTTGGCTGGGGCAGAATTAAGGATCATAGCCCGGCCGGGAAACAATGCTGACAACTGAGCCATCATGCTGCCCCTTTATTCTTTGGGGGTCCCAGAGGTCAGGTGTCAAATGATAACTTTGGAGAGACCCTTTAAATATAAGATAAATGAAACATATTATCCATCCACCTTGAGTGACTTTTCATTACTTTTATGCTAGACTACGTGTATTTTACTTAGTCTACTTTAACTGTGTTATACATACTAATAGCAGAGTATGGGGACAGTGCAATTATGCCCTTAAGACATGGAGTACCACCTTGTATGAATATAGCATGTAAATTATGCCACTTTAAGATGAATTTAGTTTAAGGGTGCCTTCACACTTACCGAATCCGCAGCGGATCCTCACGCTGCGGATTCGCAGCGAGATCCACTGCGGATCCGGTACATTCACCCTAATGATAGCACATACCCGCAGCGGGATTGACATCCCGCTGTGATAATGAGCTTTAACCCCTGGCGCCCGCAGCCCCGCCTCCTGCAGCTCCGCCCCGCAGCCCCGCCCCGCCTCGCAGCGAGATCCACTGCGGATCCGGTACCATTCACCCTAATGATAGCACATACCCGCAGCGGGATTGACATCCCGCTGTGATAATGAGCTTTAACCCCGGCGCCCACATCCCCTATCCCCGGCCGCATCCTGCAGCCCGCCGCCGAGAGCATAAAGTACCTGCTCGCCGGTGGGGCTGCAGTGAGGCTCCCGGCTCCGGACCCGCTCATTAGCGGGACCGGAGCCGGGAGCCTCACTGCAGCCCGCCGCCGAGCAGGTACTTTATGCTCTCGGCGGTGGGCTGCAGGATGCGGCCGGGGATGCGGGCTGCTGGATGCGGCAGGGGATGGGGGGATGCGGCCGGAGATGGGGGATGCGGCCGAGGATGGGCTAATGTGGCGGCGGGGCTGCAGACAGCGAGGGGTTAAAGCATATGTTAATCCCGCTGCGAATATGTGCTATCATAGGTGTGAATGGTACCGGATCTGCAGCGGTTCTCGCTTCGAATCCGCAGAAGTGAGATCCGCTGTGGATCCGGTAGGTGTGAAGGTACCCTTATAGAATTTGTCTGAGTATGAATAATATGAGGAAGGAAATGTTCCATATGTCCAAGGACGTTCCCTCTTTATAAAACAAGCTCACAAGTGGTTGAGGAAAGACGCCAGGGAACAAATTATGGGTATTACT